>NW_012101543.1:2162234-2239769 GCF_000951045.1 Mandrillus leucophaeus | reverse complement strand
GTCTAAGTCTCTCTGTAGGTCTCTAAGGACTTGCTTTATGAATCTGGGTGCTCCCGTATTGGGTGCATATATATTTAGGATAGTTAGCTCTTCTTGTTGAATTGATCCCTTTACCATTATGTAATGGCTTTGTCTCTTTTGATCTTTGTTGGTTTAAAGTCTGTTTTATCAGAGACTAGGATTGCAACCCCTGCCTTTTTTTGTTTCCCATTTGCTTGGTAGATCTTCCTCTATCCCTTTATTTTGAGCCTATGTGTGTCTCTGCACGTGAGATGGGTCTCCTGAATACAGCACATTGATGGGTCTTGACTATCCAATTTGTCAGCCTGTGTCTTTTAATTGGCGCATTTAGTCCATTTACATTTAAGGTTAATATTGTTATGTGTGAATTTGATCCAGTCATTATGATATTAGCTGGTTATTTTGCTCGTTAGTTGACTCAGTTTCTTCCTAGCATCAATGGTCTTTATAGTTTGGCATGTTTTTGCAGTGGCTGGTACCAGTTGTTCCTTTCCATGTTTAGTGCTTCCTTCAGGAGCTCTTGTAAGGCAGGCCTGGTGATGACAAAATCTCTCAGCATTTGCTTGTCTGTAAAGTATTTTATTTCTCCTTCACTTATGAAGCTTAGTTTGGCTGGATATGAAATTCTGGGTTGAAAATTCTTTTCTTTAAGAATGTTCAATATTGGCCCCCACTCTCTTCTGGTTTGTAGAGTTTCTGCCAAGAGATTTGCTATTAGTTTGATGGGCTTCTCTTTGTGTGTAACCCAACCTTTCTCTCTGGCTGCCCTTAACTTTTTTTCCTTCATTTCAACTTTGATGAATCTGACAATTATGTGTCTTGGAGTTGCTCTTCTCGAGGAGTATCTTTGTGGTGTTCTCTGCATTTCCTGAATTTGAATGTTGGCCTGCATTGCTAGGTTGGGGAAGTTCTTCTGGATAATATCCTGAAGAGTGTTTTCCAACTTGTTTCCATTCTCCCTGTCACTTTCAGGTACACCAGTCAGACGTAGATTTGGTCTTTTCACATAGTCCCATATTTCTTGGAGGATTTGTTCATTTCTTTTTACTCTTTTTTCTCTAAACTTCTCTTCTCACTTCATTTCATTCATTTGATCTTCAATCATTGATACCCTTTCTTCCAGTTGATCAAATTGTCTACTGAAGCTTGTGCATGTGTCACATAGTTCTCGTGCCATGATTTTCAGCTCCACCAGGTCATTTAAGGACTTCTCTACACTGGTTATTCTAGTTAGCCATTCACTTAATCTTTTTTCAAGGTTTTTAGCTTCTTTGCGATGGGTTCGAACATCATCCCTTAGCTTGGAGAAGTTTGATCGTCTGAAGCCTTCTTCTCTCAACTTGTCAAAGTCATTCTCCATCCAGCTTTGTTCCGTTGCTGGCAAGCAGCTGCCTTCCTTTGCAGGAGAAGAGGCGGTCTGATTTTTAGAATTTTCAGCTTTTCTGCTCTGGTTTCTCCCCATTTTGGTGGTTTTATCTACCTTTGGTCTTTGATGATGGTGACGTTCAGATGGGGTTTTGTTGGGGATATCCTTTCTGTTGGTTAGTTTTCCTCCTAACAGTCAGGACCCTCAGCTGCAGGTCTGTTGGAGTTTCCTGGAGGTCCACTCCAGACCCTGTTTGCCTGGGTATCAGCAGCGGAGGCTACAGATCAGCGAATATGGCAGATCAGCGAATATGGCAGATCAGCAAATGTTGCTATCTGATTGTTCCTCTGGAAGCTTCGTCTCAGAGGGGTACCAGGCCATGTGAGGTGTCAGTCAGCCCCTACTGGGAGGTGCCTCCCAGTTAGGCTATTCGGGGGTCAGGGACCCACTTGAGGAGGCAGTCTGTCCATTCTCAGATCTCAAACTCCATGCTGGGAGAACCACTATTCTCTTCAAAGCTGTCAGACAGGGACATTTAAGTCTGCAGAAGTTTCTGCTGCCTTTTGTTCAGCTATGCAATGCCCCAAGAGGTGGAGTGTACAGATGTAGGCAGGCCTCCTTGAGTTGTGGTGGGCCCCACCCAGTTCAAGCTTCCCAGCCAGCCGCTCTGTTTAACTACTCAAGTCTCAGCAATGTTGGTTGCCCCTCCCCCAGCCTCACTGCCGCCTTGCAGTTCCATCTCATACTGCTGTGCTAGCCATGAGCGAGGCTCCGTGGGCATGGGACCCTCTGAGCCAGGCACAGGATATAATCTTCTGGTGCGCCGTTTGATAAGACTGTTGGAGAAGCACAGTATTAGGGTGGGAGTGACCTAATTTTCCAGGTGCCGTCTGTCACAGCTTCCCTTGGCTAGGAAAGGGAATTCCCTGTCCCCTTGCGCTTCCCGGGTGAGGCGATGTCTCACCCTGCTTCGGCTCTTGTTTGGTGAGCCACACCCACTGTCCTGCACCCACTGACTGACAAGCCCCAGTGAGATGAACCTGGTACCTCAGTTGGAAATGCAGAAATCACCCGTCTGCTGTGTCTCTCATGCTGGGAGCTGTAGACTGGAGCTGTTCCTGTTCGGCCATCTTGGAACAAGTCTACATAATTTTTGACCGTTATTTGAATCATGGGTATCCTGTTATTTAGAGTTTCATTAAAGTTGTTTTCAATTATCCCAGGCTACTTTCATAAATTCACTCTATTCATTGTTTAAGGCTTTTCAAAAGACATAATGCATAATTTGTTTCAGAAATATATAATGTACAAATGATAGATCTCAGGAAACATTTTCAAATGGTAGTTACAGTTACAATTAATGGAGGCTGCTGGCCTCTCTATAAGAGATTGTTCATAGTGCTAGATGGGATGTGTGATAGAAAAGATCCTCAGTGCTTGATGTATATATGCTGAGCAAGAAACAGAGAGAAATTGAACAGATATGCTATTTGCACACTAAATCATATCTAAAAATAAAGGTATGTAATTGAGACTTTTAGATTAAAAAATATGACTGAGATGGGCTCTTGGAAGTTAGGAGATAGTGAGCCTCATGGGATATTTCTCTGAGAAGAAAAGTAGAGAGAGGCTCATAGCATTACGGAATGGGCCACAAAAGGAAAAGGAAGGCAGGTGCCTTCCAGGAAGTCAGCAGCCAAGTTACCGGTTAGGGGTCTCTCAAGGTTGCAAAGCAGATCTGGAACCAAACACCCAGGGGACTCCTGGTGGTAGCATAGAGATAACAGTTCCAGGAAGGAACTTCTGTTCTCTGCTGATGCTTGAGGTATTCCGGATAAGAGGATTAGTGCCTGAGAAAGGGTGAAGAATTTATCTTTGTCAAACTTCAGCCAATGCAGGCTTTGAAAAACCTTGAGAAGACTGTGGTCTGAAATACAAAGCAGCGCATTCCTGAGAGCCCACATATGGAAGAGGTGATTTTGAGCATAGAGAATGTTCTCTGGTAAATTATTTAACTTCTCTGGAGTCTCAATTCACTAGTATAAAAATGTAGATAAAGATATTAATACCTCAAAGGATTGTTATGACAATTAAATAGATTACTGTAAGAAAAGCACTTAGAACAGGGCTTGACACGCAAGAAGCACTGCATTAAGTTGTAGTTATTATTATATGCTTTTTATATACTTGATATTTGATGTTTAAATTGTATTTTCTGTTAAATAGGGCTTGTTTCACATTCAGATATTCTTAGAAGTGGGAATACATTCCCTGCTTTACTTGGGAGAAATTGATATAACTCATCAATATATTAATTAAAGGGATAAACAAAACAGTATGTAATTCAGTAATAAATTAAGGACAGCACAAAAGATGGCATGTTCAGGAGAATTATAGAAGAAAAGACTGAGGAGTACTGGAATGATCAGATTAGGTTTCATGGACGAGGTGCTAGCTGTCCAGAATATCAAGGGATGGGTGGGATTAAAAGTTAGATCAGAATCTTCCTGTATTCCAGAAATTTTATGATTCCATTGGAGCATTTCTAGTGAGGCTAGTAATGTGAGTTAAACAGACAAAGCAGGAATGAATGTACATGGAGAGAACGGCCTACCCAGAAAAGGATTCATGTGGAATAATGGAGGCAGAGGGCAGGTGGTTGGATAAACCTTGGCAAAGACAATCAGATTATAAGGTCCTAGGAAGTGAGAGATAGGAGATGGCACACCAAGGAAAATTCTCCAACTGAGAAATGATGTGTCCTGGTTTACATAGTTTGATGCCTTTTAAGGCTTTGATGGAGAACAAGTTCTTTATCCCAAAGTTGAAGAAAGAAGTTTAATTAACAGAACATACCACATAACATTGGTAAGAGGGAAGATTGTCCTGGCAGAGGTACACAGGCAGGATCACACCGTCTGCCTCACCGCCATGAGGTTCTAGCTTCAGATCTACTTCCCACATTAGTTCATGTCCTCTTGAATGGGAAGGGGAGATGAGTCACCATAGGAAAGATCACTGACATCCAAGTCATGCTCTTTACAGATCTCGGTGTGTCCCATGAAGTAGAGGGATAGGAAGAGATGGAATTCTGGCAGATGAATAAAGCCTATTTACATTTTTCTTTTGGCCAGGACCTGAAAGAACTTTTTTCATTCAAATGCATATATGGCTTTGCCTGTTTCAGGGGGGACTAATAGTAAGCTACAGCACTTAATTTATTACTGATCTCAGTTTTTCTCACTTGAATGTCTATTGCCAGAATAAATAAACTATAAGGGCTCTTTCAGCTGTAATATTTTGTGATTCTGTCATATTGCCTCTTTTCTTTTTTTTTTTTCTTTGAGACGGAGTCTCGCTCTGTCGCCCAGGCTGGAGTGCAGTGGCGCGCTGTCTGCTCACTGCAAGCTCCACCTCCCGGGTTCACGCCATTCTCCTGCCTCAGCCTCCCGAGTAGCTGGGACTACAGGCACCCGCCACCTCGCCCGGCTAATTTTTTGTATTTTTTTAGTAGAGACGGGGTTTCACCGTGTTAGCCAGGATGGTCTCGATCTCCTGACCTCATGATCCGCCTGTCTAGGCCTCCCAAAGTGCTGGGATTACAGGCTTGAGCCACCGCACCTGGCCATATGGCCTCTTTTCAACAACAAGGGCAGTGTACGCATTCAGGTTCATGAAACAGAAATCCCTGACGCAAGAGTAATTCCCCAGGCATGTAAGACATCCCCATGAAGCCACCATTGGAATGGGAAACAATTTCTTGCTGTATATTCTGGAAGGATGAGAGAAAAAGTAAAACCTGGACGAGGTTTTATTATAATCATGATTTTCTTTAAAGCATACATTTCACTTGAAAGAATATAATCTCTGTTTGTAAATTTCTAGTGGAAAATATTAGAACAATTAAAAATTAGATGCAAGGCCACAATTAAGAGGTTACAGGAAAGAAAGAATGCAGCTTTTCTCTACTGTTTGTAGGAAAATAATAACTGCTAACATTTATTGAGCACCTAAAATTTGCCAGGAATTATATATCCATTTAAAAATAAAAATTCAAAAGGATCTTATAAAACGTACTGCCCTTTTGATCAGATTTGGGGTCTAATTGATATTCATCATATTCTGCCCAGATTCTTACCTTGATATACATTAGTGTTTTGCTAGACTTGTTTAATAAAAAATAGATTAAAAGTAAAACAGAGTCACAGGTCTTTGACTAAATATCCCAATATGTGTATTGTCTTATAGATGAAAGTAGTGAGTACATATCTCATCATAAATCTCTTTTTCCAAATTGTTTTTCTGGACATATTTCAAGTAGAACAACCAATTTATTTATGTCAGAGGATCTTGCTCTTTTTAATGACCTCTTATTGAGCAATCTGTTAGATGAAGAGGCTGGTTAGCAAACAATGACATGCTGCAGAAACACTGACTAAGGCCTTGTGCTAGACATTCACATTGCTTCCTTTCTGCTCTTTGGAAAAGGGAACACAAGCTTGTTCTAGAAACGACAGCTTCGTACCAATGACTGGTCAACCTGAAATCATCTCCATTGTGGAACATGTGTCTGCTTACATTCATTCATCCATGCTCACACATTCATAGCTGATCTTACTTGGTAAAATGACTTGTTGCTTCCAGGTCTGTGTCTTGCGGACGAAGATTATTATACACATATTTCAGGTCTTGAATTCCACTTAGCTCAGGCAGTCCTGCATATAGCATCTTAACCACAACAAGAACAAACAAAGCAGAAAGAAGACAGAATAAATGCAGACACAGTCAAGCTTACTTGATTAATTCTACCCAGAGACATCTAGACCCAAGTTTGCATTGCAATGTCTTTCAGTTTATATACATGAATGCACATAAGTTCATGCATTTTAACCTCTCCTATTATGTAGTAGAGACAACAGCAATAACAACTATAATAAAAGAATCACTATAATTGGAAAATTCTTGTAGATTAATAATTCAGTTTTATTCTCATCATCAACCAGTGAAGTAAACATGATACTATTATTCCCATGTCAGAATTTGTGTACCTATCATTTAAAATCTATGTGATTTTGAGGAAGTTCCTTAACCTCTTTGAGTCTTCATTTTCTCATTTTTAAAATAGATACAAAATGAGAAAGAGCTTTATACATTACAAAATATTACACAAAGATTATCTAATAATACTCATTTTAGAGAAGAAAAGCTTAATCTCCAGAAAACTGTAAGTGATATGTCCAGGTCAAATGATGTTCAAACATAGAGTATAAAACTCACCCCTCTGGTTCTTAATCCTGTGTTGTTTTATGACTCCATGATTTTCACTAAAAGAATACAATTTTCCCTACTGAAGTGGTGACTATATTTACTAAGGCAATAAATAATTAAGGATAAATTGTATAAGGTATTTTCCTGCTAATTTTCAGGAAGATATTTTGTTTATATTACGGTGTAGACTGAAGGACTTATAATCTCTTTAGTTGTAGACAATGTTTTTTAGAAAATAATAGAACTTTCTAAACTAAATTTGAACTTTGCAAAAAAAAAAAAAAAGAAGACTGCTATCAGTACCTCTGTGACTAAGATGATAAATTATTTACTGCTGTGGAACAAAGGCCCTCTTACAGTAAGAAGTTAAGAATAATACTGTTGATCCTTAAAACAAAGGGTAAAGTAAGAATATGGTTTTGGAAAATGGGTGAAATAGTGATTAACTTGAAGTTCAAATGAGAAAAAGGATGGTATAAAAACTATTCTTTTTTCCCACCACTCCCACCCAGGCTGAGGAAGCAGCATATATGGGAAAGTGAGATGTACAAAGGAAAGCAAGATGTCTTTAATGTGTCTGCAGAAGGAAATCCAGGCTGGCTTTCTGGAACTGAGTATTACGTGGGTGAGCAGCAAGAGATGAGAATGAAAGGCAAGTAGGATAAGACATTCTGGCAACATTAAGGATTTTGTACTCTGTCCTAAAGTACAAAAAAAACAAGAAAGCTCTTTAAGTGTTTTAACATGAAAGTAAGAGATTTAATTGTGTCTTGAAAGATCATTGTGGTTACATATGGAAAATGGACTAAAATGAAGCCCAATAAGAGGCTAGATTAGGAGACTGGTTAGGAATGAAGATCAGCCATTGGATTTTAAATAAATGTAGAAAGTAGAATTGAGAAAACTGGGAGGTTGATTGGACATATTGACAGGGCTGTGAGGGGCCCAAAACACATGCTGTAATACAGATTTGACCGTCATTAGCATATAAATGATAATTGAAGCCAAGGAGATGAATGAGGGAGTCCTGGAGAGTTGTCAACTGTCTCTCCTCCTGGAAGATCTATTAGCATCTTAAACTCTTGACATCTAAATTACAGCAAATTCTCTTCTCACATAAACTTTTCCTTCTTTTTTTCTGTTTCATTTACACTGCCACCACTGTCCAACTAACAAGAAATTCATATCTTCTTTGATTCTCTCTTTTTCCTGGTTCCTACAATCAATTACTTCATTCTATTAAAAACACTCCTCAGCAGTCTCTTGTATTCATTCCCCTTTTTCATTGTAATTATCATTGTCCTAATTCAGCCCCTCATCTTCATTTGCCTAGATATCTTGAATTACTTTTATCTTGTTCTCCAATCCTTATCTCTTTAATTCCATAAACTCTGTTATCTGCCTAAGATCCCAGGTAGATAATGGTACTACTTCATTATAAGCATACAAACTTCTAGTTTGTCAAGTGTCTAAAATCCTTATTCTGGTCACAAATGTCTTTAGTCACACTATAACTTATCACTCCAGCCTCATCTTCTACAGAGATTTCCATCTGTAGCACAGACTGGGCAAACTTGGTTACCTTCATTTACTACACGTCATGCCCATGCTCATTAAACCTCCACACATACATTTTTCTCTCAGCTGGAATTGCCTTTTCTCTCTTTCCTTGTCTACTGAAATTCTTTTTCAAGGCTCAGCTTCCTCTTTGAAGCATCACTGATCCTTGTGATGAGATTTAATGACTGCTTTCTTTGTACAATCATATTTTGGTCCTACTTCTTTCACAGTACTTATTGCTTCCTAGCTTTTACTGTGTTTTGTTCATATGTATGTTTGTCACGTTAGATCTTAAGTTCTTTGAGAACAGGAACTGGATTTGTATTTAATGTTGAATTGTGTACATTGCCCAGGATGGTGCTTTGAAAATAGCTAGATTTTAATAAATGTCTGGTGTAATGAATGCATGAATAAATGAATAAAAAATACATGATTCAGGCTACAGTAACCAAAACAGCATGGTACTGGTAAAAAATAGGCACATAGACCAATGGAACAAAACAGAGGCCAGAAATAAGGTTGCACAATTATGACCATCTGATCTTTGACTAAGCTGACAAAAACAAGCAGTGTGGAAAGGACTCCCGATTTAATAAATGCTGTTGGGATAACTGGCTAGCCATATGCACAAGATTGAAGCTGGACCCCTTCCTTACACCATATACAAAAATCAACTCAAGATGGATTAAAGACTTAAATGTAAAACCCAAAGCTATAAAAATCTGGAAGACAACCTAGGCAATACCATCCTGGACATAGGAATGGGCAAAGATTTCATGATGAAGACACCAAAAACAATCGCAATGAGAGCAAAAATTGGCAGGTGGGATCTAATTAAACGTAAGAGCTTCTGCACAGCAAAAGAAACTATCAACAGAGTAAACAGGCAACCTATAGAATGAGAGAAAATATTTGCAAACTATGCATCTGACAAAGGTCTAATACCCAGCATCTATAAGAAACTTAAAACATATTTACAAGAGAAAAACAAAAAATCCCATTAAAAAGTGGGCAAAGGACATGAACAGACACTTCTCAAAAGAAGGCATACATGTGGTCAACAAGCATATGAAAAAAAACTCAATACCACTGATCACTAGAGAAATGCAAATCAAAACCACAATAAGACAGCATCTCACACCAGTCAGAATGCCTATTAGTAAAAAGTCAGAAAATAACAGATGCTGGCGAGGCTGTGGAGAAAAGGGAACACTTATACACTGTTGGCTGGAGTATAAATTATTTCAACCATTGTGAAAAGCAGTATGGTGATTCCTCAAAGAGCTAAAAGCAGAACTACCATTAGACACAGCAGTCTCATTGCTGGGTATATCATTCTACTGTAAAGACACATGCACACAAATGTTCACTGCAGCACTATTTACAATAGCAAAGACATGGAATCAACCTAAATGTCCATCGGTGACAGACTGGATAAAGAAAATGGGGCACATATACACCATAGAATACTATGAAGCCTGACAAAAAATGAGATCATGTCTTTTGCTGGAACATGGATGGAGCTGGAGGCTATTATCCTTAGCAAACTAATGCAGGAACAGAAAACCATATACTGCATATTCTCACTTATAAGAGGGAGCTAAATGGTGAGAACTCATGAACACAAAGATGGAAACAACAGGCACTGGGTTCTACTTGAGGGTCAAGGGTAGGAGGAGGGTGAGAAGCAGGAAAGATCACTACTGGGTACTGGGCTTAATACCTGGGTGATGAAATAATCTGCACATCAAATCCCTGTGACAGAAGTTTACCTGTATAATAAACCTTCACAGGTACCCCGAATCTAAAACAAAAGTTTAAAATAAGAGAGAAAAAAATGCTTGATGCTTTTAGGCAATGAAAACATACAATTAGCAAATTTAATGCTGACTACTAAACTTAACAAAGTCAACCATAGGAAGACACATTCCCGATAGTCACTAGAATCTAGATTAGGTTTTATCTTACTAGTTCTGTACTAAGAGGTATAGAGACTTCTGTGTGCTCATTGAGGCAGATTTCTTCTTTATCACACTGTAACTATCCATTTTCTAAGGACAGGCTGCTTCTGTAAGGTCTGAATTGCATTCCGGTTTCTCTGGATACCCTGAGTTCACACCTGCTTGGTTAGAACTCTATCAAACATTTCTCTGGAAAGTGGACCCTATACTTACTCGTTCCCTTGCCAACACCCACACACATAACCCACACATGTCACACACTAGCCGCCAAGTACAGACTGCTTCATACCAGATGAACCTATAATAGTTCTCTCCCCACCATGTATCTGACTAAAAGTAACATGTGCCAAGTTTGCCTTATTAATGTGTTCTGTTCCTTGGAGAGGAGACTTTGAGTGTTGACTCTGCATATCACAGAGTAAGGATGGCCTCTTAGCCGGGTGCACTTAGCTGTGTCTCTTCTCGATCCCCAGCCACATGGTTCAGGTGCCTCCCACTCCAGACTGCATGGGTAATAACTTTAATGGGGGCAATAGCAAAGGGAAAGCGAAGCTAGAACAGGAAGTGAACAGATATAGGTAATGAACAGATATCTCCCCTTTTAAAGGTCAGGAACATTTTTGAAGTCTTTACTTTTGTTCTCTTCCTACTAAGTCCAAATCTGTTTTAACAGTTATGCTCAGAAAAGCAGACACTCTTCCCCATCACATAGAGAAGTTAGAAAGATTTCTGATGGGAAATATCTGATATAATAATGGGTGTGATAAACATTTTAAACTGGGCAAATGGTCTCTGTGTTCTCTGGAAGCCTTCCATAATAGCTGATATTGATTTTTTAATGAGAGAAAAGCTGATGAAACACAGGCTTTTATTTTCGTGAACTCAGCCGGCAACACTCTTGGGTCTCCTACAGATGTTACTTTTAAGCAAGATGGGAATTTCATGGATTACTTTTTCCCCTGCTTTTCTCAGGAGTAAATAAAAAGCAATATGGATATCTGGAGACATGCTGCTCTCTACCAAGGATGAGCCATTAACTCTGTAGTGGACCCACGAAATGCTTGTGGCCCATAATCCTCGGGACTGATCATTCGCACAAGATAGAATTTATAACCCATGTCAAGTATTTCTCAAGTTGTAACTGGGTCATGGTAAGTAGACTGAATTCTTTTTAAAGAATTTAACATAAAAGAGTCAGGTTGAGACAGAATTAACAAATAGATTACATACATAAGTAGAAAATAGTCTTTCACAAATTTAAACTTGGTTTTATTTTATAAGAAACTATACCAAAGAAAGTGTGGTCCTGAAACCTTCACTAAATGCTTTGATGGTCTATAGAGTCTCATAAGATACACAATTGAGAAGAAGAGAGTTGAGAGGTAAATGAACAGAAACTGAGGTAATAACACGGTGCTGTTTTACATGTATTTATTCATTAGTTTAATTGGTCCACATTGCTTCTGATCTCTATTTCAATTTCTGTGACAGCCTAAATCTAAGATTATATGTTTACTCTGGATTAGTGCCTTGCACTGCCAAATTTTCTTCCTTAGCCTAAAGGAGCTGAATAATTAGAGCATAGACCTTTTTATTGGATATACTATATTCCAGAAATTTTCAACAACTGATTAATGATAAATTATTTTAATACTTATGAATAAAATACCATATGGCTACTTCTTTTAAATAAAATATCACTATATATTCTCTTTGGCGATTGTTTAATATATCATGACTCAATGCTGAATGCTTTGTTAAGGTACGTTGAAAAGTTTATTAAACAAGAGAAAAAAAGCCCACTGATAGCTTTCTGAATCTATTTTTTTTCCAAAGAGCTGTTCTTTCACATTATTTTAACATGCTCAGTTTTCATCATTATAATTTTAGTGTCACCTGAGAAACAGCGTAACTTATATTTGTGCTTTTCTGTTTTGGGTTTATTTTTGAAATATCTGGAGCAGGTTAAAGCAGTTGTTAAAATTTGGTACTACTCCTCATATGTAGTTATTTATATCATTATAGGCATTTAGAAATGCTGGACACCTCGGTTATTATTATTATTATTTTTTTGAGATGGAGTCTTGCTCTGTTGCCCAGGCTGGAGTGCAGTGGCATGATCTGGACTCACTGCCAGCTCCGCCTCCCGGGTTCACGCCATTCTCCTGCCTCAGCCTCCTGAGTAGCTAGGACTTCAGGTGCCGCCACCACACCCGGCTAATTTTTTGTATTTTTAGTAGAGATGGGGTTTCACCCTGTTAGCCAGGATGGTCTGGATCTCCTGACCTCGTGATCCACCCACCTTGGCCTCCCAAAGTGCTGGGACTACAGGCGTGAGCCCATAATCCCATGCCTGGCCACACCTCAGTTTTTTATGTAAATTAGTTTTATCTTCCTCATTAAATTGAAAATTTTAAGACTCTGGGTTTCATCATATGTTAATGTATCCTTGCAGTTTCTAGCCTATGGTAAACAAGAGCTCATGAATTCATGAGCTTGATTCTACCTGGATATTTATTATTTAAATGGGGTCAGAATCACAGACTTAATCCTTGTAGGGTTTTTTTTTGTTTGTTTGTGGTACAGTCACATTATAAACCATAGTCATTTCATACTTGCAAAATGGCCTAATAGAATTGGGAGCTAGAATGCAGATTTACCAATAAGAATCCTTGGCTATTACTGAAAAACCAACTTGTAGATTTTGGAGATGCGTAGAACTTTATATATCCACTTTACACAAGAAGAAACCAGTATATTTGCATATGAAGGACATGTTTATGATATTTTTAGAAATACTTATCTTTCAAGGCAAGGTGGAGAGAAGTAAGGTGAATATGTTGTTTGAAAGTTAAAACAAGAATCTAAATCAAATCTTCCTTGCAACAAAGTTAACATTTGTTCTGTACTAACCAATGAACTTTTCTGTGGTGATGGAAGTTTCCTATCTGTGCTGACCAATGGGCTACTACTAGCCAAACGTGGCTACTGAGTACTTGAAATGTGATCAGTGAAACTGAAGAATGGAGTTTTAAATTTTGTTTAATAAAAATTAATTTAAATATAAACAAACATGTGACTAGAGGATATTACATTGGACAGTGTTCTTATAAATTAACAAGGATCTAGTATAAGAACATAAATGAATTGAATGGCAACTACTGTGCTAAGTGCTTTTTGTTAATGATCTGTTAGGGTTATTATGAATTTTAAATCAATTAATACACACAAAGCAATTTAAAACAATTAATACACATACAGCACTTAGCACAGTGCCTAGGCCATGCAAAGAATTCACTGTTAGGTCATTTATTCATTAACTCTACAAGGTAGATGTTGTTATCTTCATTTAATAGATAAGGAAACAGTCTTTTGGGGGTTAAGTAACATATCGTGAAGAATGTAGCCAGTAAAATGCCAAACTAGGATTGAAACCCCGAAAGGTCTGCCTGCCACGTTTGTACCCTTAACAACATGTGGTAGAATTATTGTCATCTGGAAGTTTTAAATCAGTTATTTTTCATAGACTCCAAATCCCATGCTGATAGACCAAATGTATGTTTCCCATGTATAGTTTGCTGCAATCCCTAGTGTGTATGTACGTGCCTAGAGGAATCACTATATCCCTCTCCTAGAAGATATTTCTATCAGATTTTTCTTCCTTCATGGTACATATCTGGTCTCCATCTCTTTAAATTGGACAGTGGAATAAAACCTTAAATTTTCCCCTGCTGGTCACAAGAGAGTGTGTGGGACCATGACTCAGTACACCTAATGCATACCACTAAAAGTTGAGTCGCTGGCAACTCACTTTCCAATTTTGACCCTCAGTTTCTTAATGTGGGAAATTGGCAAGTGATCAAAGGTGGAGTTTGGAATGGAGAACCAGGGACAATTCTTGCCTCCTCTACATTATGTTGTCATGATATATAAGTGAGATAATATATATAAGGCATTTTTGAAAGATCCTAATGCCCAATATGACTGAAGGCATTATTTTTAAAATGACTCTCCTTGAACATTAGTCAAAATATAGTGGGATAACCCCTACATGCACCAATATTGATATGAATAGGAATGTTTGAGACAATAACTATGAAAGAATATATTAAATTGTTCAGGAATATGTTTATAAGCTGTACAATAGTACTCTTAGTTTGCTCATTCCTTTTTCTTCTGAATAGCTCCTTGGGGAACTCCAAGCCATTAGTAAAAATAGACTACTGAAGCCGAGGCATAAATGAAGCTTATTATTTTTGGTTTTTTTCCCCAAGGGACTTACCATTTCTAGCAGGTTCAAGAGCAGTTGGCTGTGCTTTCTAATAATATTATAAGCACGACAGCAAAGTTCCACAAAATCTTGGAAATGCTGTGGGTTTTTCCCACCCTCTGTAATAAAGTATTCCATCTCTGAAGTAAAAATGAAAGGAGCTCGGTCCCTATAAACCAAAAACAGCAGCAATCATTCAAAGGAAGAGAAATGGTTTGTCAGGTTAAATCAGCAGTTATAACGACTTATTTTCATTTGAATTTTCTTGTTTTTTTTCTCTACTGTAATAGATACATTTCCTTCATTGTAGGACAGCTTGAGAAACTGCATAATTGTAGGCTTTGAATAACTGGGCTGCAATAGAGAGAAAAGGATAAGATACTTTACAATTCAACTATATTGTCTGAAATGTTTAATTCTAAATTACATGTGGAGGGGAATATTATTCATTAAAAGTATCATAAAGGCCAATTCAGAGTGAAGGTGATATTTATGGAGTCTTTATAAAAAGTACATTTTCTGCTAAATTTTGATATGATCAAACAGATGTGTTTGACCTTATAGTATTAAAAAAATTGCCTTAAATGATGACCCTTTAGGAAAAAAGTTTCTGGTAAAAGCTAAGAAAAAAGCAGATGTTAACAATTCACTGGCATCTGCTTAGTGAAGGGGAAAAAAGGTAGCTATATTTTATTTCACACTAGACCCAGTAAAACTGCTGATCAGAAAGGAAGAATATGAATAGACCATGTTATTATGTAAGTAATACTGACTACTGTAGTCTAAGGATGGAAAAATAAGAAAACAAAAGACCTGAGAGAAGATGGTCCCATGTCCTCCATCTTTGTTAGTTTTTTTTTTAATCATGTAATTTAAGATATGGATAGGCCTGAGATGAAGTATTAGCAATTCTAACAGAGAATAGCAGAGAGAGGCCTGGAAACATCCCTGTTTGAGGAATTATCACTCACTGAATAAGGACACAGAGTTTTGGTACCTTAGGCCAATTTAACACCAATTTGGTGAAGGGTTAGACCAAGTAGCAATTTAAAAAGTCATGGATTATTGAGGGAAACTCTTATTTTTTTAAACAATAAAACATAGTTGTTTTCTTTTTGTTGCTATGCTTAGCTATTTTAGCAAAAATACAATGGAGTGAAAAATTTCACTAATCTGACAGTTAATGAAACCTTTCAGTAGTATGGATATTTATATCAGAAAGCTATAACTTCAGCAATTTGTGGCAGGTTTGGGACAGTGGAGTCTAATTGCAGGCAAAATGTATAAAAGAAAACAAACACCCTAGTTTTTTGGCTATGATTATTTTATTTAGAAAATTTATTTTGTAATCATGCTACCATAATGCCTGCAGGAAAGGCTGGAATACCAGTACCTTCACTTCTGTTTATATTCATTCATTTCTTCAACAACATTTATTGAGCACATACATACACTGAGGCCTATGTCTAAAGTATCATGTCTAAATTTTAAAATTTTGATTCAAAATCCTTTTTTATTTGGCCTTCATTGACTTATCCAACCTATGTTCCATGAATTATTTAACAAGTTCTTGACTTTAGCCAAGCTGGAAGAAGAGATTTTGAAAACATGAGATAAGATATAGCATAGGTTCTAATTCTGGACCTGCTATGTCTCGATTCTTCATCTCTAAACCACCTAACTCTTAGAATTGCTGTGACGATTAACTTAGGAAATGTACATGTACATAAATGCCTGACACATAAGGAGGGTGGCACATTTGTGAATTGCTCACACTAGAGAGAGGCTCCTGCGGAGGCACAGACTGTGGGCCTGTTAGCCAGGTTTCAAATCATGGCTCCACCACTTACTATAGTAGTTCTATGACTCTGGGTGACTTATTCTCTCCATGCTGCAATCTCCTTCTTTGTAAAATGGAGATGAGAGCACTTGACTCTTGATCTTGTTGAGAGAATCAAATGGGTCATACCACATGCAAGTGTTTAGAACATAGCCGAGCATGTAGTAAGCACTCACCAAATTTTAAATAGTATTGTCTGCAAACAGCCAAGTGTCCTTATAGCTGAACCTTGTTATCACTAAATTTCCTTGCCTCTTCAAAAATCTATCAGTAAAATCTCATCCTTATTCCAAGGTTTAATTTACTCTGTGTTACTCCATGTAACCTCTCTTGCTACATAAACCCATAAGTGGATCACTGAATTTGATAGCATTTTTTATATATCACTCACTCATTCATCACTATTGCTATCATTTTAGTAGAGTTTTAGTAATATAATAGATTTTCATAATCAGAAAAAATTTTAATTTTATATGTAACAGTTTTCTAATAGTTTTTCCACTGTCTATACTGTGTTTACTATATTGAGTAGGACTTTGGAAATACTTTTAGAAGAGTATTAATTTTTACAACTTCCTGAAACTTTTTCTCCTAATATGATGAATATACTTTTCTCTTTTCCATAAGGAGAATTATGGTGGATCACATTAATTTCTCTTGGAAGGTTTCTGTAGTTATGCTCAAGTTCATGAGATAACACATTTCCTTTGTCCATGGTCACCATTATTAGAAATCAGATGCGGAAACACCATAACAGAAAGTTAAATACACAAGAGAAACATATACAAATTAAATAAAATATAAAGTGATATTAAAGAAACAAATTTCAGTTGTGTTTAAACATTATCATAGTCTAAATTTTCAGTGGATCCAACAAAATAAAATGCTATATCTTTTCTGAATTATTTTCATGACTCACTTCTGAGCATTTTTTTTTAAATCTCAGAATTACCCTAAACTTGTGTATAAATGAAAAGAAACCTCACATGTGCAAAAAAATCCCATCTATTCCTATAAGATGCAGAAACTTCAGTTGGGATGTAATTTATCAGTGCACTGAAATGTAAACCTATTCCTACATTATAGAATTAATGTGTTGGAGTTTATCTCTGAAATTTAAACATTATTTATAAATCTGAGGTATAAATTGGTTGTGACAAAAGGGAATATTCTAAACTATTTGATCTCTCATGGTCTGTACTGTGATTACATTTTGAATTATATATTGAAAATCTCTTATTTATAGCTATATAAATAAATTATAGATATTTCTTGTTGTGACTATCCTATCTTTTGTTTTTTTTCTAGATTAATGGTTTTACCTTTGCTTACCAAAGTCCCACCTGTTCTTGCTTTTTTATCTTTTACTCATATTGTAACTACTGGTTTCTTTCTTCCTTTTTTTTTTCTCTCTTTCTCACCTGATGTTCTAAAACTGATTTAGAGGTCAGGACCAAAAATCTTGTCTTACAGGTCTCCAATTAACCCAACCCTTGTCAGAATCAGAAGTCTCTCTCTCTCTTTTTTTTTTAATCCAAATGACCTGTATGATTTTCAAGAGCAGAGGAAGTAGTCCACCTTCCTTTTATATAGTCTTAACATCGGAAACAATATTTTGACGTTATTCTCTTATATGCAATGAATGCAACAATAAATAAACATAGTTCATATAGTGAAGAGCTTGTGATACTTTGACATTTATTTGGGAAGGTCATAAGTACAAACATATTTGTAATGATTCTGTCATTTTTGTTGTCAAAGTTAATATTTTCATTAACTTATGACCATTTTTCCCGGAAGTTATTATTGTTTTTTAAATGCAGAGACTGAATATTTTACAGATTTCCAATAGGGGTGAGAAGTGAGTTGGTGGTTTAAAAATGTATATATACTTAGAAATGTAAGAACATTTATATTACAGATAGTAATTATTAAGCAGACAAATAAATTCACTTAAATATAAGAAATAGCAAGAGGCTGGGCATGGTGGCTCACACCTGTAATCCCAGCATTTTGGGAGGCTGAGAGGGGTAGATTACCTGAGGCCAGGAACTTGAGGCCAGTCTGAGCAACATGGTGAAACCCTATCTCTACAAAAAATACAAAAGTTATCCGGGCACAGTGGCGCCCACCTGTAATCCTAGCTACTCGAGAGGCTGAGGCACAAGAATTGCTTGAACCTGGGAGGCGGAGGTTGCAGTGAGCTGAGATTGTGCCACTGAACTCCAGTCTGGGAGACAAAGCAAGGCTCTGTCTCCAAAAAAAAAAAAAAAAGAAAAGAAAGAAAAAAAAAGAAATATCAGGACAATTAATAGTTTGCTGTTTATTACTTTCACCTGTTTTCCTTCCAGCCATATTGTATATAAAATCTCCTTGTAGAGTCATTAGAATACCAAGATCATCATTATTAAGCATTTGCAGATCACCACTGAACTGAAGAAACACAGAGTTTTAGGGTATGTTTCTGTATATTAGGTGAACTGAGTCTAATCAGGGAGATATACACTATAGTTATTTATCAACAAATACTGAGCTTCTATAATAGATTTGTGCAAGGCTTGTAAGTGAGGTGAAAGATTTTTAAAAATCAATGTTCTAAAAGCAATATCAATTTATTAAATAAGAACAATAATGTTTTGAAAAGATTACTCCACTAATAATACAGAGAAGGGTTTGGAACAGGGAGGGTGTATATAAGCAGATCAGACAAGAGACTTTTGCAAAAAATTTTGACCAGATATGATAATAGCTTAGATTAGAGTTGCGGCATACAGATAACAGAGAAAGGGGAAGACTTAAAGCATATTTCAGAGAAAAAAAATCAATTGGGTTTCATGATAATTAGAATGGGAGGGAGAAGAGGTGCCAAGAAGAACTTTAACTTTTTCCCTTGTATAGCAGGAAGACTGCAGTGCAACATTCAGAGGTGGCTCAGCCTTGAGCTTAAGTTATATTTGAGGTGACTCTGGGACATACAATTGCAGGTTAAAATGAGGATACTCATTTCTGGGCCATGGAGAAAAGATTTAGGTTGGAGGTAAAATTTTGTGAGTGAAACTTCTGATTCTGGGAAGATGAAGTAGGCTTATTTTTCCTTGTTCCTCCCACTGAGTATATTAAGAACTCTGGAAATTATATACAAAGCAAACATAAGGTGATTCTGAAAAGCATAAAGAAGACAGACTACCTAGGGATGTCAGGACTCAAGTAACAACATGGAGGTGAGTTTTCTGGGTTTTCTTTTTTACCTCATATATTCTAGGCATGAAATATATGCTGCTAAAGTAGGCAATCTAAAAAACCCCAAAGAAAAACCTGCTTTAAAGGGGCAGTCAAAAACAAAGAAACAACAACAACAACAACAACAACAACAAAAAACCCAGCAAATTTTAGACTGTAACCACTCTACTCCAGCCAAATATCAGGGAAGACACTGTGACACCACTTCTCCCCTACACCAGCCAAGGGCAAGGCAGGCAGCCAAGACTCCCACTCCTACCAGACTGTGATGTCCCCCACTAGGATACTGTCAGAGAGAGCTCAGTAAGAAAATTGGTACTGGTGGAAGAATACACATAGGCTAATGGAACAGAATGAATAATATAGAAATAGACCCACACAAATACATGCCCACCTGATTTTTTACAAAGTTGTAAAAGTAATTCAATGAAGACAGGTTAGCCTTTTGAACCAATGATACTGGAACAATTAGACACCCATATGTAAAAATATAAACTTTGACCCAAAACTCATACTTAATACAAAAATTAACTTACAATGATTCACAGACTTAAATATAAGTTATACAACTTTTAGAAAAAAAAAATAGGAGAAACTCTTTGAGATTTAGGGCTATGCAAAGAATTTTAAAATTTCAACATGTCTGCTTTGTGAAAAATAATGAGATGAAAAGACAAACTACAGACTAGAAGGTAATATTTGCCAACCACATAGCCAGCAAAGTGCCAGTATCTGGAGTATATATTTTAAAAATTCTCAAAATTTAACCATACAAATCAAACAATATAATTAGAAAATGAGCAAAAGACATAAAGAGATGTTTCACAGAAGATGACTTGCAGATGATAAATAAACATATAAAAAGATGTTCAGCATTATTAACCCCTAGGAAAATGCAACTTAAACCCACAATGAGATGTCACTACCCACCTATCAAAATGGCAAGATAAAAAAATAATGAAACAATACCAAACGCTGGCAAAGATGTGGAGAAACTGGATTGCTCACACATTACTGGTGAAAATGTAAAGTGGTACAGTCACTCTGGAAAATCACTTGGCAGTTTCTTAAAAACAACAACAACATACAACTGCCATACAACCCAGCAATTATACTTTTGGATGTTTATCTCAGAGAAATACCTGTTCACAGAGACTTACAAATGAATTGCTTGCAGTAGCTTTATTCTTAATAGCCAGAAAATGGAAACAACTGAGATGTCCTTCAATGGGTCAATGGTTAAACAATATATGCTACATACATATTAAGAAATATTATTTGTCAATAAAATAACATAACTTGGAAAACACAACAGCTTGAATTAATCTTCAAAGAATTATTCTGTGTGAAAAGAGCCAATCAATAAAAATTGCATACTGCACGGTTCTATTTATATAACATATTTGAAATGACAAAAATATAGGAATGGAGAACAGATTAGTGATTGTCAGGGGATAAGAATGGAGTGGGGAAGAAGGTGAGAGGGAAGTGAATGTGGCTACAAAAGGGCAACCCAAACAATCCTGGAGGATGAAATTGTTCTGTATTTTGAATGTATTGATATCAGTATCCTGGCTGCGAGAACTGTACTGTAATTCTGTAAGATGTTACCATTGGAGGAAACTGGTATAGGATTTATGGAATCTCTTCGTATTATTTCTTACAACTGCATGTGGATCTTCAATTATCTCAAAATAAAAAGTATCTTCAAAATATTGTGAGTTATTTGGATATAGATATTGATAGAAGCCTTGACATAGTTAATATAGATGATACAGTTTGGTGGAAACTGTAGAGTGAGATGAGAAAAGCACTAAAACGAATCTTGGGAAATCAATCTTTTGGTAACTTGGTAGAAGGAAATAATTTTGAATTAGATATCAAGAAAGGGAGAAAAACTAGAGGGTGATGATACATTACATAAGGCATGTGAAGAAGATACTTTGAGGAAGGAATAGTTAACATTGTTGAAATTTGCAGGTAAATCAAATAAAATGGTGAATAAGTATTTTTAGGTCTAGTATTCTGAAGGTGTATTACTCCATTCTCACACTGCTATAAAGACATACCTGAGACTGGGAAATGTATGGAGGAAAGAGGTTTAATTGACTCACAGTTCCATAGGCTGTACAGGAGGCATGGCTGGGGAGGCCTCAGGAAACTACAATCATGGCGGAAGGTGAGGGGAAGCAGGCACAGTCTTCACGTGAGGAAGCATATGAGGGGGAAGTGCTACACATTTTTAAAAAACCAGATCTCATGGGAATTCACTGCCTATCACTAGAACAGCAAGGGTTAAATCTTCCCCCATGATCTAATCACCTCCCTCCAGGTCCCTCCTGTAACATTGGGGATTACAATTCAACATGAGATTTGGGTGGGGACATGGAGCCAAACCATATGAGGTCATTGTGGATCAAGTAATGAAGAATAAAACCAGATCAAGTGATTGTGGATTGAATGGGAGGTAAGGAATGGAGATCAAGAGTTTATAGACAACTCCTCCAGGAAATTTGTGAAGGCGAGAAAAATGGCATGAAGCCTGGAGATTTTGAGGCAAGGTTATTTAAACGTTGGAGAGACAAGCTTATTTAAAAATATTATTTGAGAGGGAGAGGATAAATATGCAAAAAAAAATGAACTATTGATAGTATAATGTTTATCAGAAGGTGGGAGGGGAATGACTTCAAAGCACAGATGGAAGGACTTACTTTAGAAGGGAAAAACAGGTCTTCTATTATAAGAGAAAGGAAGAAGAGTGTGTGAGATTTTTTTATTGGTAGAAAAGTAGACTCTGTTCTGATGGTTTTATTTTTCTCAAGAAAGTAGGTATGGTCATCTGTTTAAAGCAGGGAGTTGGTAGGAGTGACCTGAGGTTTATGCTTGAGAGGTTAGGGTGACAATTGTAGACAGTGAAATAGTCGGATGGCCACAGAAATGTGCCATTGCTGGGCCATGAAGGTGCCCCATTTTAAACTAGTGACACGTGTTTGCTCTGTCATGTGATCTGAGAGCCCTGGGCTGCTGTGTATAGCACAGAGACAGCAGATGGGTGGGTTTTGGCGCTTGGTTATCTTCTGCTTCCACATTTCTGTTCATAATATGTTCTGCTATAGGCTGTCTTTCCCCCACCTTTCCCACAAATTTAAGTCCATTCCTTTCTTTAAAATCCTGTTCATATTGCACTTCCTCTTGAAATCTTTCCAATAGCACCAGCCCTCGCAGTGGAAATAGCCGTATTTTAAAACACAATATTAAAGAAATGGACAAGGATGCCAAGTGTAATGAATGAACTCTGAAATAGCTGCGGAGCGGTATCCTTAACATTATCAGCCTTTTATTTATTGAATTATTCTTTAAACAAATACATATACACTCAAAAAATGAATGATGTTTGATTTTCAAGTGTTACATACATAAGCTATTTAAAAACAAAATAATTCATAGAGGCAATTTCCTCAAATGTGAATTATGCCATCTAGATAATACACTGGGTTTCTTCCCAACAGTTCAGGGTGGTCTTCAGACATACTAATCTCAATAGGATAGACTCTGATAGGCTCAGAAATTAGAGTAAAATATCCTAAATGTTTAACTTATATGAGCTTAACTGTACCTACTAGATTAAAAAAAAAAAAAGTAAGAAAAATCTTAAAAGAAAGTAAGCAATTCTGCCTGCCTTTTCACTCAAAGAGAAAATGCCCAACAATGAGAAAGTGATCTTGATACTTTCATACTTGGGCCTAGTTTTTGCATGCCTCTTGCAGTGCAACCACCTTTCATGACATTTAATTGTAGTTTTAAAAATTGTGAATTTAATATACATCAGGGTCATAAATGCAAGATGCTACCTAAAGAAACAGTCATCTATCCCAATGCTGGAGAAAGCATAGGCTGTGTTGGGATTATTGAGAAATGGGAATATCATGGCATCTTCCAAAGATTCTACTATCTACTTATTACCTACAACTTTGGACAAATATTAACAGCTAAGACTTCTCTCTGTCTTAGTTCTTCATTTGTGAAACAGAGAAAATAACAGTATCTACCTCAAAGAGTTTCTGTAAGAATTAATGAAGCTAGTGCATAGCAAGTACCTATGAGGCTTTAAAGGGTATTTTTGACCATTTCCTTTATAATCTGATCTTCTTCACTTGATGACGCAGCACCACGCTACAGGGGACTTGCTTTGTGCCAGGCCAGTGACAAGCTGCATCAAATCCAGAGCAATTTGAGAAGAGCTACATGTTTGATATTCATGATAGAGGCAGGGGCTATGGAGATACGGAAAGTGGAATGAAAAGATAGAACTCTATCAATAATTCATGATAGTAGAATTAGTCTGCTGGACTCTATGAACATAGACATTTCTTCCTTTCATAGTTTAGTTTATCCAGTATTTTATTTGAGCAACTGATAAAGTCAGTAAATAAAAGTATACAAGCTTAAATCCCAAACTGAAAGCCTTGAGTGTTTGAATAATGTATTTGTACCCCAAACCGAAACATGGGACTTAGTAATAAGGCACATTTTGTTTTTATTATTAACATTATTTGTATTGATTCTTTGAATTTCAACTATTTTTATTCCTAGGAAATATAATAATAACATTAGTGTATATTGTTTAAAGATTTCTAAAAGTTGTAGACTCCCATAATACTGAATGGGAATAGAAATAATGACTACAAAGCACATTGGGGAACGTTTAAGCTTATACTGTTCCTGATATCACAAATGACCTACATTTCAGAGAGCACATTTTTCTGTTCAGCAGAAAGAACACAAGTCTCTTGTCTAATATCCATGAGTTAATTGAGGAGGCAAATTTGGAATCTCCATTGGATAGGATAGAACATTAGATAATTAAACAACACAGAAAACCTCATATGTGCAATATAATGAGAACATGAGAGTGCATGTACTATTATGGAAAGAACGTTTAACACCCTGTGAGATCTCCAAGCTCTCTGCAATTATTAACTAAGGACAGCCTTAGTTAGTCTTTTAAGCGTAAAACAATTTTTTTTCCTGGTTCAGTCTCTTGTAAATGCAATATATGTCCTAAATTAGACCCCCGAAGTCCTTGATCATCAATAGATTAATAACTTTAGATACTAACTCTGGTTTCTCTCAGGCTCAAATACATCATCTCTTATTTGATAAGGGTGGTTAAAACAACTATTTCTTCAAAATTATCAAGTCTCCTTTCCTAAGTATAACATATTGTGTCTGAATTCATAGCAGATCAGGATTTCCTGAGGACAAGAAGAGGCTGATTAGATCCTTCAACTGTCCACTTTTTTTCTTTGAGGTTTAGTTTAGAGGAAAGAGCTCTTTGAGGAAAGAGCACAGCTATGTTTCACATGAAATTCCAGTGTACACTTGAAACAGAAGTAGTCTAGTCTGGACATGAGGAAAACATTAACAATGCTATAACTCTTGGGTGAAAATTGAATTTTAAATACACGTCAGGTTCTAAAATCAGGTTGAAGGTGTAAATCAAGAACAACCTAAGTTACCAGTAAAAACATTTTAATAACCCATAAAGTTACCATGTGCATGATCAAAATACAGGCAGGAGGCATTGAATATATATATTATCTCTTAATAAATTGAATCCCATAGTTGTTTCCCCCAGCAACAGAAGCAGGGCACTATTTCTGTAGTTGGATACTAGATAAAGTTCTTATACTAAGCTTATGTTTAGGAGACATTTGTATTATTCTACAAATTTAGTCTAAATCTAAATTTAGAGTCAACGCTATGAGATCCTTATATTGGCAAGCACATTGTACCTTAGACCAACTGAGGAATCAGTATTGATGCCTTCCATCTTATGCTTGCTTTGTTCACAACGGGGTATTGGCTTACTAAGTGCGAGAAGCAGAATCCTTATACCATGTAAGTGGATCCTTCCTTTGTTCTTTTATTTCATCTTTCTCACAAACATTTTCCCCTTCTCAGTCATCCTTTACTCTTTTCATCTGGAAACCTACAAAGTCTCTCTTTGGAGAAAATTTATTTTTCTTATCAGAGAAACTGTTTTTACTTAAAATCAGGGGTTGATATAAGGGAGCTATTCAAAAGAAATCCAGCAATAAAACAGTAGAATGATGAGGTAAAGTCAAAGAGGGAGAAGTAACAGTGAGAAGATGAGATTGATAAAACAAACTTTGTTTCCTGGAATGGTCCGTGTAAGTGAGAGTGCTTTGTAACATCCAAAGCACTATTTAAATGCAAGGTGTAGTTTGCCTAGGATTGGCTTTGTGACTGGCGGAAGACTTCATCCTCAGACTCTCACACGAAGAGTAACCATCAGGTTAAAAACAAAACAAAACCAAAACAAACCAAAACAAACAAACAAACAAAAAACCCTTGGTGAATTTCCAGTTAAGGTTACAGAATATAGCACGTTCTTAATAAATTTATATTTAGAAAAGTTGTACCCTCTCAGGTTCCTGGGTCAAGGAAAGTAAATGTGAAGACATTTTTTGAATGATCCTTCAGTCAACTGAAATTGAACCTCTGCTCTATGCTTGGTGCTTAGGACACAAAGATATCCTTAAAACACTCACAGTTGGAGAGATATTGGAAAGTATTTTTCCTTTCTAGAAAACTCAGATGATACAAAGGCCTGCTGTGAGTAAAAAGAAACCACTGTATTTCTGAGAAAGCAATCATGAATAACAGACCAACGAGAATCATCTAATTTCAAAGAAAACTAAGATAGTAGTTTTCTTTGAAAAGAAGAATTCATGCAGGAGATTATTATTACCTATCATTTGGATCACTATGTATATTGTACTGAATAAGAATGATTGGAGTAAGACACAATTATTCGTTTAATCTGTTAAGATAGTTTTTTGTTAAAAGATAGTTTTAAACTGAGAAGATTTAGAATATAAATACTGTAATACTCAAATTAAAAATTAAATTATTTTTTAAAAAAATCAGTGGTAGTTAATTAACTATTGAAAATAATATCAAAACGATTATAGACACAGGGAATGTTTGTGAATAGTATTGGGATGAAAATGCTGAGATTAATTAGAGTAGGTAATTTGTTGTTTATTGGGATAAAACTTATAAAGGGTTTCAACAATGTTGTGATAAGACTGATACATGATAGTTTGATCATCTGGGTGTAAATATTTCAATAGGATAAGAACAGAGGTTGATTTTTACTTTGCTGAGTTCTGGAATCATTTTCTATCTCTTTAAAGTGGATTTATGTCCTATTATGCGGTGATGAATATTTAATAGCTGGCGTATGTTGTTTCCTTAGGGAAAAAGCTCTGATTTGTGGCATTTGCCAATTTTATGTGGAGTAAATACTCCCATTATGGCTGATTTTAGGCTATCAATGTGATGTCATTAAATATAGAATTGAGAAGAAGTACACACAATAGGTTCTTGCAAGACAGTGTGGGCCAGGTTCAGCATACATCTGCTTGTATCTGAAATTGTATTAGAAGTGAAAGATAACTTGATGAAATGCCTCCCAATCTAAACCTGACAAAAAGTGTGATCCAGTCTGTCAGTCAACAAGCCTCAAACTCAGAGAACTTAAAGGACTAGTAGTCCAATTTATGAACTTCAATATACAGATTTTTGTCTTTTTTTTGAGATGGGGTTTTGCTCTTGTTGCCCAGGTTGGAGTACAGTGGTGCAATCTTGGATCACTGCAACCTCTGCCTCCCAGATTCAAGTGATTCTCCTGCCTCAGCCTCCCAAGTAGCTGGGATTACAGGGGCCCTTCACCACGCTCAGCTAATTTTTTGTATTTTTAGTAGAGATGGGTTTTTATCATGTTGACCAGGCTGGTCTCAAACTTCTGACCTCAGGTGATCTGCCTGCCTTGGCCTCCCAAAGTGCTGGGATTACAGGCATGAGCCACCAGGTCCAGTCCAATATACAGATTTTTAAAAAATAGCAAAAATATACTTAGATAATTTTAAATAAAATAAAAAATAATTACCCAGAGATGTAACTAATTTCTCATCACTTCATTTGGAACACTTACATTAATTGCAACAAACTTTTATAAAGCCCTCACTTGGTGCTGGACACTCTTCTAAGAATTTTACTGATATCAATTCATTTAATCTTCAAAAAAAATCTGTTTTATAAACAAGAAAACTGAGGCACAGGACGGACGGGTGGCTCATGCCTATAATCCTAGCACTTTGGAGACCAAGTCGGGTGGATCACCTGAGGTCAGGAGTAGCCTGGCCAACATGGCAAAATCCTCTCGCTACTAAAAATACAAAAAAAAAAAAAAAAAAAAATTTAACCAGGCGGGTGGTGGGTGGGTGCCTGTAATCCCAGCTACTTGGGAGGCTGAGGCAGGAGAATCACTTGAACCTGGGAGGCAGAGGTTGCAGTGAATCAAGATTGCAACGCTTCACTTCAGCCTGGGTGACAAGGTTGGAACTCCAGCTCAAAAGAAAAAAAAAAAGAAAAGAAAACTGAGGCACAAAGAAGCCACTAGTTTAAGGTCACATCATTAGCATATACTAATACAGGATTAAAATAACACATTGGAAGAGTGACATTAACAAAGTGACAAAGATTTCTGTGGCCTCACTACCCCCATACCCAGAAATTCATTTAGCAACTATCCACAGGCGAGAATACCACCCTGAATATCCTAAAACTTCAGAGTGAAGTTGAGACACCCTTTGGACTGCAGAATCAGGAAGGGCTATGATTATACAGTAAAAGAAATGGTTCTCTTTGATTGTGTCACCCCACCTTCAAGCTAGCATAGCATCATCCACAGATAAGTTCCCTGGACCCACAGTTTCTACAGAGACAAATGTGAGTTGGAGGCAGGCATTCAGTCTTCCCACTTTTCTGGGACCCTTTGCAGGAGGCTCACTCCTGTCTTGTCTCAAAGGAAATGCTGGGAGTACCAATAGGGTTAAACCACCTGGGCTCATTTAGAAAAAAAGAATGGGAGTGGGGCTCACAGCTACCAGCACACAGATTGTGGGGGTTGCTCTTTATCTGGCCATTGGGGGTGCCATATCAGAGAGACTAGCAACAACATTATAATGGAGAAAATACAGTTCATGGATATTTCATGGTCCAATCCTTAGCCAGCTTCCCCACATAACCCAGATGCTCTCGTAAGTCTTCACAGGGTTGACAGGCAACTGTAGATCAGTGATTGCCCATGGAGAGAGCATCCAAACTTGCTCAATCCTACCAGTGGAGAGGTAATCCCTTAAGTCTCAGTACTCAAATTTAGTTTTCCTCATATGGGGTAGGAACTGCAGATGAGTGATTATTCACAGAGCATCTGGCCCTGCCAAACTCTGGTCATGAAGAGGTGATCCACCTAATTTTGATGCTTGCATTAAGTCTTTCTCAGACTTGGAGGCAAGTGCAGATCAGCAGTTACCCATGGAGGGAACATTTGGACCTACCCAACCCTAGAAATGACAACCCTAGAAATGAACAGGTAATCCAACTGAGCCCAGTGCTCTTGTTGTCTTCCCCATGCTAGGAGGTACCTACAGATCAGTAATTACCTATAAATGAAGTATTTGGCCCTGCACGACTTCAGCTGCAGAGCAGTGATCCTACCAACATTGCTACCAGCTGGCCCAACCAGAATCCCAGGTTATACTAAATAGTAAAGCTCTATCACCATCAAAAAACAAAAACAAAGACAGGAAGAGGTGATGATGTCCTCACATATGCAGGCACTAATATAAGGACACAAGGATTATCAAAAATCACGGAAATATGACACTGCCAAAGGAAACTAATAAAATGCCAGTAATAGACCATGAAGAAATGGAGTACTATGAAATGTCTGATAAAATATTCAGAATACTCCTCTTAAAGCAGTTCAAGGTACTAAAAGAAAATTCAGGTAGAAAAATGAAATATGGAAAACAAAAGAATACATCTTATAAAGAAATAGAAGCAATATCAAAAACCCAAATAAAAATTCTAGAGATAAAGAATACAGTAACTGAACTGAAAAAGTTATTAGAAAGCTTCAACAGTAGACATGATCAAGCAGAAGAAAAAAACAGTGAGCACAAAGACAGGACATTTGAAATTATACAGTCAGAGAAACAAAAAGAAAAACAGAATGAAAAACAATTAAGAAAGTTTATGAGAATTAAGAGACACTATCAAGTGAACTAACCTTCAAATAGTAGAATTTCCTAAAGGAGAGGAGAAAAGGGCCTAGAAAGCATATTAATAAAATAATGATGAAAAATTTCTCAAATCTGAGGAAAGATGACAGTATTCAGATACAGAAAATTGAGAGGTCATCAATTAAATTCAATTCAAAGAGGAAATCCCCAAGACATCACACTCCAATTATCAAAAATCAAAGGTAAGGAAAGAATACTAAAATCAACAACATATGAAGAAGATATCACATTCAATGGACCACAAATATGACTTTAAACAGATTTTGCAGCAGAGACCCTTCAGGCCAGGAGAGAATAGGATGATATATTCAAATTGCTGGGGGGCGGGGGGGGGGAAACAACAACAAAACCTGCCAACAAGAATACTTTACCTGGCAAAGTTGTCCTTCAGAAATGAGGGGAAAAATTAAAACAAAAGCTAATGGAGTTCATCACCACTAACCCTGCTTTACAGGAATTGCTAACGGGAGTTGTTTAAGCTAAAATAATAGTCTGCTAATTAATAACAAAAAACAAATGAAAGTGAGAAAAAAAAAGGCTCAATGGTATAAGTGATGCATATCCATACTCAGAATTCTCTAACACTCTAAGGGTAGTGTGTAAAGCAGTTTTAGAGAGTCAGAAGAAAAAGCTATTAAAAACAACTGCTAACGTAAATTGTTAAGAGATACAAATTAGGGGCAGGGCCAAGATGGCCAACTAGAAGCAGGAGCTAACTAGAAGCAGCAGCTATCAGAGGCTTCCATTGTAAAGGACCATAACTGTGTGCGAATCCTGCACTGGCAATTAAGGTATCCAGGTTCTGTCATCAGAACTGACTAGGCACTGGCGTGACCCACGGAGAGGAAGGAAGAGAGCCATATGGGGCAGGGGAGCCCCCACCTTTGCTGTTCTCCAGCCTTCTCGAGTGACATCTCCACACGTGGGAGTTACCAAATGAATACAGCCTGAAGTGAACCCCCAGCAAACTGCAGCAGCCCTTCAGAAGAGGGACCTGACCATTAAAAGAAAAGCAAACAAACAGAAAGCAACAACAGCATCAACAAAAAAGGTCCCCACAGAAACCCCATTCAAGGGTCAGCAGACTCAAAGATCGAAACTAGACAAACTCACAAAGAATTTGTGAGAGAGTGCCTCGCCTCCTACAAATGATTGCAACACCTCTCCAGCAAGGGCACAGAACTGGACAGAGGATGAGATGGAAACATTGACAGAAGTAGGCTTCAGAAGGTGGGTAATAACAAGCTATGCTGAACTAGAGGAGCATATTCTAACCCAATGCAAAGAAGCTAAAAACCTTGATAAAAGGTTACAGGAGGTGCTAACTAGAATAACCAGTTTAGAGAGGAATATAAATGACCTGATGGAGCTGAAAAATACAGCACAAGAACTTCCTGAAGCATACAAAAGTATCAATAGCCCAATTGACCAAGTGGAAGAAAGGATATCACAGTTTGAAGACCATCTTGCTGAAAGACAGGCAGATAAGATTAGGGAAACAACAATGAAAAGAAATGAACAAAACCTCCAAGAAATATGGGACTACGTGAGAAGACTGAAGCTATGATTGATTGGAGTAACTGAAAGAGACTCAGAGAATGGAACTAAGTTGGAAAACACACTTCAGGATATTATCCAGGAGAAATTTCCCAATCTAGCAAGGCAGGCCAACATTCAAATTCGGGAAATTCGGAGAACACCACTAAGAAAATCTCTGAGAAGATCAATCCCATGACATATAATCATCAGATTCTCCAAGGTTGAAATGAAGGAAAAAATGTTAAGGGCAACCAGAAAGAAAGTCCAGGTCACCTACAAAGGTAAGCCCATCAGACTAACAGCAGACTTCTCAGCAGAAACCCTACAAGACAGAAGAGAAGGGTGGCCAATATTTAACATTCTTAAAGAAAATAATGTTCAACCCAGAATTTCATATGCAGCCAAACTAAACTTCATAAGTGAAGGATAAATAATATCCTTTCCAGACAAGTAAATGCTGAGGGATTTCATCACCACCAGGCCTGCCTTGCAGGAGCTCCTAAAGGAAGCATTAAATATGGAAAGGAAAAACCAGTACCAGCCACTGCAAAAACACACCAAAATATAAAGACTAATGACACTATGAAGAAACTGCAGCCACTAATGTGCAAAATAACCAGATAGTATCATGATGACAGGATTTAATTCACACATAACAATATTAACCTTAAATGTAAATGGGCTAAATGCCCCAATTAAAAGACACATACTGACAAATTGGAAAAAGAATCAAGACCAATCAGTGTGCTGAATTCAGGAGACTCATCTCACATACAAATACACATATAGGCTCAAAATAAAGGGGTGGAGGTAAATTTACTAAGTAAATGGAAAGCAAAAGAAAGCAGGGGTTGCAATCCTAGTCTCTGACAAAACAGACTTTAAAGCAACAAAGATAAAAAAAAGACAAGGTCATTACATAATGGTAAAGGGATCAATTCAACAAGAAGAGCTAACTATCCTAAATATATATGCACCCAGTACAGGAGCACCCAGATTCATAAAACAAGTTCTTAGAGACCTACAAAGAGACTGAGACTCCACACAATAATAGTGGGATACTTTAACACCCCACTGTCAATACTAAACAGATCAAGGAGACAGAAAATTAACAAGGATATTAAGGATTTGAACTCAGCTCTGGATCAAGTGGACCTAACAGATATCTACAGAACTCTCCAACCCAAGTCAACAGGATATACATTCTTCTCAGTGCCACATGGCACTTAATTCTAAAATTGACCGTGTAATTGGAAGGAAAACACTCCTCAGCAAATACAAAAGAATTGAAATCATAACACAGTCTCTCAGACCACAGTGCAATCAAATTACAAGTCAGGATTAAGAAACGCACTCAGAACCACACAATAACATAGAAATTGAGCAACCTGCTCCTGAATGACTCCTGGGTAAATAGTGAAATTAAGGTAGAAATCAAGAAGTTCTTTGAAACCAATGAGAACAGAGAGACAACGTATCAGAATATCCGGGACACAGCTAAAGCAGTGTTAAGAGGGAAATTTATAGCACTAAATGTCCACATCAGAAAGCTGGAAATATGTCACATCAACACTCTCACATCACAATTAAAAGTACTAGAGAAAAAAAAAAAGAATAAAAAAAAGTGCTAGAGAAGCAAGAGCAAACTAATCAAAAAGCTAGCAGAAGACAAGAATTAACTAAGATCAGAGCAGAATTGAAGGTGATAGAGACACAAAAAACCTCCAAGAGAAATGAATCCAGGAGCTTGTTTTTTGAAAAAATTAACAAAATAGATAGATGGCTATTTAGAATAATAAGAAAAGAGAGAAGAATCAAATAGACACAATAAAAAGTGATAAAGGGGGTATCAACACTGACCCCACAGAAATACAAACGACCATCAGAGAATACTATGAACACCTCTATGCAAATAAACTAGAAAATTTAGAAGAAATAGATAAATTCCTGGACACATACACCCTCCCAATACTAAACCAAGAAGAAGTCAAGTCCCTCAATATACCAAGAACAAGCTCAGAAATTGAGGCAGTAATTAATAGCCTACCAACCAAAAAAAGGCCAGGACCAGACAGATTCATAGCCAAATTCTACCAGAGGTACAAAGAGGAGATGGTACCATTCCTTCTGAAACTATTTCAAACAATTGAGAAGGTGGGACTCCTCCCTAACTCATTGTCTGAGGTCAGCATCCTCCTGATACCAAAACCTGGCAGAGACACAACAAAAAAAGAAAACTTCAGGCCAGTATCCCTGATGAACATCATTGTGAAACTCCTCAATAAAATATTGGCAAACCAAATCCAGCTGCACATCAAAAAGCTTATCCACCACAGTCAAGACGGCTTCATCCCTGGGGTGCAAGGCTGGTTCAACATACACAAATCAATAAATGTAATCCATCACATAAACAGAATCAATGACAAAAACCACATGGTTATCTCAATAGATGGAGAAAAGGTCTTTGATAAAATTCAACATCCGTTCATGTTAAAAACTCCCAATAAACTTGGTATTGATGGAACATATCTCAAAATAATAAGCTATTTATGACAGACCCACACCCAATATCATACTGAATGGGTGAAAGCTGGAAGCGTTCCTTTGGAAACCAGCACAAGATAAGGATGCCCTCTTTCACCACTCCCATTCAATATAGTATTGGAAGTTCTGGCCAGGGCAATCAGGCAAGAGAAAGAAATAAAATGTATTCAAATAGGAAGAGAGGAAGTCAAATTGTCTCTGTTTGCAGGCAACATGATTCTATATTTAAAAAACCCTATTGTCTTAGCCCCAAAACTCCTTAAGCTGATAAGCAACTTCAGCAAACTCTCAGGATACAAAATCAATATGCAAAAATCACAAGCATTCCTATACATCAACAATAGACAAACAGAGACTCAAATCATGAATTAACTCATTCACAATTACTACAAAGAGAATGAAATACCTAGGAATACAGTTAACAAGGGATGTGAAGGACCTCTTCAAGGAAAACTACAAACCAGTGCTCAAGGAAATAAAAGAAGACACAAACAAATGGAAAAACATCCCATCCTCATGGATAGGAAGAATCAATATCGTATTTAATTTCTGCTGTGGCTTAAGTTTTGGTGCTCATTGTAAGTGCTCCCCAGACTGAGAAACAATGGCAAGGCAGCAAGTTAGGTCTTGTGCAATATTTTATTTCCGGTACTCATGATAAGTATTCCCCAGAATGGAAAGCAATGGCAGACAAATGATTATGTTCTAATGTTAAGTACCAAACCACCAAAGATCACCTGCAAAAGCTGGAAGACATGGCCAACTCCTCAAATGTGTGAGCATCAATGAAAATATGCAAGGATTGTGAAAACTTACGGATAGTTGACACTGTCAAAAAAAAAAAAAGAAAAAGGAAAAGCAAAGAAAATAGAAAAACAACATCAACGAAGTTCCAGTAATGGACACAGAAAAATTGAAGTTCTATAAAATGTTTGATAAAGAATTCAGAATAATCTTCTTAAAGGAATTCAGCGAAAAACAAGAAAAATGTTTAAAATGTATATATAAAATTTGGGAAACCATCCAGAAATAAAATTTAAAAATTTGACAAACACAGAGGAACAATTAATAAAAAACCAAATAGGAAAGAAAAAAGCATAACAACTGCACTGAAAAACTCATCAGAAAACATAAACAACAGACTTGATCACACAAAAGTCAGTGAGCTTCAAGACCAAATATATGAAATTACCCAATCAGAGAAGCAAAAAGAAAAAAAGAGTGAAAAGGGCCTATGGGAATTATGGGACACCATCAAGCAAACTAACCTCCACATAATAATAATTCCCAAAAAGGAGGGGAGAGAAAAAGGCTTAGGAATCATATTTAAGGATATAATGTCTGAAAATTTTCAAAATCTATGACATTGTTCAGGTAGAGGAAACCCAGAGGTCACCAATCAAATTTAAACTAGGGAGAAATTCCCCAAGACACATTATAATCAAATTATCAAAATTTAAAGACAAAGAAAGAATGCTGAAAACAGCAAGAGAAAAGAAACACATTTTTAGCCGAGCCTCAATCCAACTTTCAGTGGGTTTCACAGCAGAAACCCTGCAGGGCAGGGAAAGCAGGATAACATATTCAAAATGCTGAATGAAAAAAAAAAAAAGTCAGTCAATAATACAGTATTCAGCGAAGCTATTCTTAAAACATCATGAAGAGATAAAAGACTTTTCTAGAAAAATGAAAACTGAGGGAATTCATTAACACCAGGTCTTACATGAAATGCTAAAGGGAGTTATTCATTCTGAATGAAAAGAATGCTAACCTGTAACAAGAAAACACCTGAATGTATTAAAATCACTGATATAAGTAAGTAGACAGACAAAGTCAGAATAATGTAATACTATAATTATGGTGTGCAAGCCATTTATATATTTAGTATAAAGACTAAACATTTTTTGAGGAAATAAATAGAAAATTTTAAATATCCTTGAGGCAAGTGGAAATGGAAACACAATATACTAGAATCTGTGGGATATAGCAAAAGCAGTTCTATGAGGGAAATTGATATCAATAAATGCATACATCAACAAAATAGAAATATGTTAAAAAAAAACCCTAATGTTATACCTCATGGAACTAGAAAAACAGGAACAAATGAAACCCCAAATTTGTGGAAGGAAAGAAACAACAAAGATCAGAACAGAAATAAATGAGAAATTAAAACAAATACACAAGTTCAATGACAAATATAGTTGGTTCTTTAAAAAAATAAATAAAATTAACAAACATTTAGCTAGACTAAGAAAAAGGAGAAAAGACAAGTAAAATCAAAGATTTTTAAAAGGGCCATTACAACTAATAGAAATACAAAGGCTCAGAAGAGACTATTATGGGCAATTATATGCCAACAAACTGGAAAATCCAGCAGGAATAGGCAAATTACTGGATACACACAACATGCTAAGATTAAATCATGAAGAAATAGAAAACCTGAACAAACTAATCATGAGTAACAAGACTGAAGTAGTAATAAAGACTCTCCCATCAAAGGAAAGTCCAGAGCCTGATGGTTTTACTGCTGAATTCTGGTATTTGAAAAAAAAACTAATACAAATTCTTACCAAACTTTTCCAAAAAAAAAAAAAAAAAAAAAAACGAAAAAAACTGAGAATCATTCCAAACTCATTTTATGAGGCCAGCATTACACTAGTACCAATATCAGAGAAGCATACAACAAAAAAGAAAACCACAGGTCTCATGAGCATAGAAGCAAAAATCCCCAACAAATTACTAGCAAACCAATTCAACAACACGTTAAAAAGATCAGTCACCATGATCAAGTGGGATTTATACCAGGATGCAAGGATGATTCAACTGCAAATAAATAGGTGTGATGCATCACATGAACAGAATCGACACAAATCATATAATTGCTTCAAGAGTTATAGAAAAAGTATTTGATACAATTTAACATCCTTCATGATAAAAACTCTCAACAAATTAGGCATAAAAGGAAAATACCTCAACATTATAAAGTCAGTATGTGACAAACCCACAGCTAACATCATAAAAAATGAGGAAAAGTTAAAATTATTCCTCTAAGATCTGGAACAAGAAGACAAGGATGCCCTCTGTAACCACTTTTATTCAACATAGTATTGGAAGTCCTACTCAGAGCAATTTGGCAAGAGAAAGAAATAAAGAATATTTAAATAGGAAAGCAGGACGTCAAATTATCCGTGTTTGCAGATGACATGATCATGTATATAGAAATACTAAAGATTTCACAAAAAATTTACCAAAACAAATAAACGAATTCAATAAAGTTGCAGGATACAAAATCAACACACGAGATTAGTAGCAATTCTGTGCATCAGTAGAGAACTACTTGAAAAAGACACCAAAAAGGCAATCCCTTTTACAATAACTACAAAAAAGTAAAATAGAAATAAATTTAACCAAGGAGGTGAAAGATCTCTGCAATAAAAACTATTAAGCATTAGAGAAAGAATTCAAAGAAAACAAAACAGTATAAGGATCGTTATGTTCAGGGATTGAAATAAAATCAATAAAGAAATATCGGACGTAGATTATACTTTAGACCAACTAGACCTAACAACATATACAAAACATTCCATCCAATAGCGGCAGGATACCCATTCTTCTCAGGTGCACATGAAACATTCTCCAGGATAGATCATGTAAAGTCACAAAAGAAAACGTAACAAATTCAAGGTGATTGAAATTATATTAAGTATGTTTTTGGATCACAGTGCTGTAAAACTAGAAATCAACTACTGGAGAACTTTGGAAAATACTCAAATATGTGGAAATCAAACAACATGCTCATAAACAACCAATGGGTCACAGAAAATATAAAAAATACCTGGAGACAAAAATAAAAGCAAAACAGACTAAAGCGTATTGCATGCAGCAAAAGCAGTTCCAAGTGGGAAATTCATAGCAATAAATGTCTATGTCAAAACAGAAGAAAAATCACAAATAAACAATGTAACAAAACACCTCAAAAATCTAGAGACAGAAGAACTACCTTAAGAGATCAAAGCTGGCAAATGAAAGGAGATAACAAAGACCAGAGCAGAAATTAATGAAATAAGTACTAAAAAAAAAAAAATAGAAAAAAATCACACAGTTGTTTTTTTGAAAAGATAGACAAAATACAAAATACAAACCATTTACTAGACAGTTTGTATTTTGTAATACAAACTGTTTACAAGACGGTAATACAAACTGTTTATTAGACTAGGAAAAAAAGAAAGACTATTCAAATAAATGAATCTAAAGTGAAACAGGAGACATTATAGGTGATACCACCGAAATAGAAAGGATCATTAAAAAATGGGATGAGCAATTACATGCAAAAAAATTGGATAACCTCAAAGAATTAGATAAATTCCTAGACACATATAACCTACCAAGACTGAATCAGAAAGAAAGAGAAAATCTGAATAGCCCAATAATGAGTAAGGAGATTGGATCAGTAATAAAAAGTCTCTCATCAAAGAAAAGCCTACAACTGGACAGCTTTACTCCTGAATTCTATCAAACATTAAACAAACAAACAAAAAAAACCCAAATCTAATACTAATTCTTTTCAAACTCTTCCACAAAATTGAAATAGAAGAAATTCTTTCAAACTCATTTTATGAGACTAGCTTTATCTTGATATCAAACCCAGAAAAGCATACTACAAGAAAAGAAAATTATAGGCCAATATTTCTAATTAACGTAGATGCAAAAATACTAAAGAAAATATTATTAGAATGCTGAATTCCAGAACAAATTAAAAGAATCATTCACCATGGTCAAGAAGGATTTACCCTGGGATCCCAGGATGGTTCAACATACCCAAATTAATAAATGTGATACACTAAATTTATGAAATGAAGGATAAAAATAACATCATCATCTCACTGGATGCAGAAAAATCATGTGACAAAATGTAACATACCTTCATGATAAAACTCTCAACAGTTTAGGTATAAAGGATATGTACCTGAGGACAATAAAGGCCATATATGACAAACCCATAGCTAACTTTATTCTCAATGGTGAAAAGTTGAAAGCTTTTCCTCTAAGATCAGAGACAGAACAAGGATGTCCATTCTTACCACTTCTTTTCAGCATAGTACTGGAAGTCCTCACCAGAGCAGTTAGTTAGGCAAGACAAAAAGAAAATCAAAGGCATCCTAGTAGGAAAGGAAGAAGTGAAATTGTTTCTATTTGCTAATGACATGATATATATATAGAAAATCCTAAAGACTCCACTAAAGAACTGTTAGAACTGATAAAGGAATTCAGTAAAGTTGTAAGACACAAAACAAACATACAAAAATCAGTAGCATTTCTATATATTAATAATGAACTATCTGGAAAAAAAATAAGAAAATCCTATTTATAGTGGCAACAAAAAGTCAAATATTTAGGTGAAAATTTAACCAAGGAGGTAAAGGATTTGTATAGTGAATACCCTAAAACATGGATGAAAGAAATTGAAAAAATTTAAATGAAAAGATTTTCTGTGTTCATGGATTGGAAGAATTAATATTTTTTAAATTTCCATATTACCCAAAGCAATCTACAGATTCAGTGCAATTCCTGTAAAACTCCGACGTCATTTTTTTCACAGAAATGGACAAACAATCCTTATTATGTAACCACAACAGATCCCAAGCAGCCAAAACAATCTTGAGCAAAAAGAACAAAGCTAGAGGAATCATACTACTCAACTTCAAGACATATTATAAAGTGATTGTAATCAAAACAGCATGGTCCTGGCATAAAAATAGACACATTGAACAAAAAGGAACAAGATAGAAAACCGAGAAATAAACCCATGCATTTATGGTCAACTTGTTTTTGACAAAGGTGGCAAGAACACATGATGGGAAGAAGACAGTCTTTCAATAAATTGTGTTTGATAAACTGGATATTCGCATGAAGAATAAAATTAGGACCTTAGCTTACATCACCCACAAAAAATAGCTCAAAATGGAGAAAATACTTAAATATAAGACTTGAAACTATAAAACTGCTAGAAGAAAACATAAGGGGAAATCTCCATGACATTGGTCTTAGAAATTTTATTTTTGGATAAGACCCCAAAAGCAAATGCAACAAAAGCAAAAGTAGACAAATGGAAGGCATCAAACTAAAACACTTCCACTCAGTAAAGGAAACAATTAGCAAACTGAAGAGATGGCCCATAGAATGGGAGAAAATGTTTTTAAACCATTTGTCTGATAATGGGTTGATATCAAAAATATATAAGAAATACTCAAGGAACTTAATAACAAGAAAACAAATAAACTGATTAAAAAATAAGCAAAGAACCTAAACAGACATTTCTCAAAAGAAGACATATAAATGGCCAATAAGTACATAAACCGCTAAGCATCACTCATTATCAAGGAAATGCGATTAAAGCCACACTGAAAAACCACCTCACATCTGTTAGAATGGGTTTGTCAAAAACGTGAAAGATTAAGTATTGGAGGGATTTGGAGAAAAGGGAAATTATGCAATGTTTGTGGGAATATAAATTAGTACAGCAATTATGGAAGACAGTATGCAGTTTCCTCTGGAAACTAAAAATAGAACTACTGTATGACCGAATAATCTTGCTTCTGGGTATTTATTCAAAAGAATGGAAATCAATATGTTGCAAGAATGTCTTCGCTCTCATATTCTTTGCAGTATTGTTCACAATAGCCAAGATATGGGAACAAATAAATGTCCATCAATGGATGAAGAGATAAAGAAAATGTAGTACGTACACACAATGAAATACTATGTAGTTTTAATGGGGGGAAATTCTGTCATTTATGACAACATGAAGGAATCCAGAGAGCATTATGCTAAGTGAAATAAGCCAACCACAAAAAAATCACATGATCTCACATACATGCAAAATCTAATAAAGTTTGATTCGTAAGAGTAGAATGGTGATTATCAGAGTCTTAGGGAGTGAGGAGTTGGGGGGAATGAGGAGCTGTTGATCAAAGGGTATAAAGTTTCAGATAGACAGTAGGAATAGACTTTTAGATCTGTTGTCCATCAGCTGACTACAGTCAATAGTAATTTATTATAAATTTAAAAATAACAGAGTACATTTCAAATGTCTCACCATAAAAAAGTGATAAGTAAGCAAGGTGGTGGATATGTTAACTAGTCTGATTTCATCACATTGTATCCCATAAACACAAACAATTATGATCAATCATAAAAAACATAAATAATATTTTTCAAAAATAAAAATAAATAAAAACAAAACAAAAACACATAGTCTGTCTCCAGCATACTTGACCTTAAACACTGGTCATATTGCCCTTTAAAATTATCTAGAAAGAAAGCTAGGCTAGCTTTTCTTAATGCAAGGCTAGCATTACCAAAGCGAAAGGCCTTACAGAATATGAAAACACAGTCTAGTCTAAAAAATAAAAGTATGAAATACAGAGTTAAGAGAGCAACAAACATCAGTAATAAATACTTTTCTCAATTTATCCTGCTTTATAAGAGCATGTAATTGTCAAGAAATTATTGAGTTGAAATTTTGAGTTTATTGCTACAGTGAAATCTTTTATGTAATGAAAAATTACTCAGTAGAAATCATTGTTATAGTGGAATTGAGTGCAAAATTGTGAATGCATAATTTTTTAACCACTTTAATTTGTATCTTGGTGAAATAAAATTAAAAAATGAAGATAGGTCATGCACTGTGGCACATGCCTATAATTCCAGCATTTTGGGCTGAGGTCCAAATTGCTTGAGCCTAGAGTTGAAGACCAGCCTGGGCAACATGATGAGACCCTATCTCTACAAAAAAATAAAAAAGTTAGCCGGGTATGGTGGTGCATGCCTCTGGTCCCAGCTACTTGGGAAGTTGAGGTGGGAGGATCGCCTGAGTCCAGGGAGGTAAAGGTTGCAGTGAGCCATGATTGTGCCACTGTACTCCAGCCTTAGCGACAGAGTGAGACCCTGTCCCTCCAAAAAGAAGATAATAATTAGGCAATAGTTGAAAAAAAAAACAATTGGTTTCAGAGAGCTGGAGAAATTCCTCATTGCTTCCATTATAAACACTAGTCAAATTTTCCCCAGAATCATTAAGTAATATCTCAGCTGTTCTTTGATTTAATCTGATGGTATGAAATCTCTTTGTCTAGTCTCACAACTAAAGTCAATAACAACGAATTGTTTGTTTATATGCAGGATGTGAAATCCTTCATAATCATAACTAAGATTTTTTTTTTCTCTCTTAGAAGTTTGAAAATTTTGGGGAGCCTCAGAGTTGGTCTGAGCGTTGAAATAGAAATTCCAGATTCCTGGAGAACTGAATTCAGAGGAATAGTTCAGTGACACCTGGGCATAGATTCCAAATGACAGAGTGGCTTGGCTGACTCAATTTAATTCAAGAACCAGGAAAGCTCAATGTCTGTAACATACCCTAAACAGAGTAACACGGATGCTTAGTGTGAGATGTTCTGGAATGGTGATGTAAGCATGAGTATAAAAGGGTAGCAGCCCAGTGAGAAATCAGTTTTTTTTCTCAAAATCCTTCTTATAGGAATATCACCTCTTTGCTGTGTTAGTTAATACACAATGAATTAGTTAATATATGTTAATAATATTTTGTAGCCAGGCGTGGTGGCTCACGCCTGTAATCCCAGCACTTTGAGAGGCCAAGGCAGGCGAATTGCCTGAGGTCAGGAGTTTGAGACCAGTCTGACCAACACAGTGAAACCCTGTCTTTACTAAAATTACAAAAAAATCAGCTGGGCATGGTGGCATGTAATTACAGCTACTCAGGAGGCTGAGGCAGGGGAATTGCTTGAACTAGGGAGGTGGAGATTGCAGTGAGCCGAGATTGTGCCATTGCACTCCAGCCTAGGTGACAGAGAGAGACACTATCTCAAAATAAATAAATAAATAAATAAATAAATAAATAAATAGCAATAATAATAATATTGTGTAAACCATAAAAAGTTATACAAATGCTTTTCCTTTCCATGTTTTTAAGAAATAGATAATAGGAGAAACACATGTATCTGTACATATAAACTCTATGCTTCTAGTGGGTGCAGCATTTTACATTAAAGACTATGACCTAGGGTTATTGTTGGTTGGTATTGGAGCATTATATGATCTTGTCAGAGTATGGGATGTTATGACAGTCCTAGGTCATGATTTATAAATCTGGTTTTATATATTATGGGGGGATGCTGTTATTAAACCCATTTATGCCTAGTGTTCCATTCCTGGAACGCTAAGCTTGTGGGAGTTATTTATATCCTACTGCTCAAGGTCATTGCCAAGGTCTGATTTTTCACAAAAAAATTTTGCAACCTCTGGCATAAGTGGGTTAATACATCTGAGTATGTGTACAGAAACTAGGCGTGGGCTAGGTTTCTCTCTAAAAACAGGGTCCTAATGTAATAAATGTGGGACAAATAAGAATGTTCATTTATCCTAGGGGAATACAAAGGTCCTACTTATAGGACCTATAAGACTTGTAAAAGGACTTTTGTGTACCTAAAAACCAATAAGAATAATCAATGAACCTAGATGGAAGAAGTTAACTGTCCTACAAAACAACATTCAGTGAATTCCAGAAACAACTGAAAGAGCTTAGGAAGAGAAATGTTAGGTGCTTCCTACAGTTCAAAAGATAGTGTAATAGGTACAGTTCAGTTTTACCATTAAACAAACTCAGGGAAAAAGTATCAGCATTGAGAAAGTAATCCAAGGAGATACTGCTGATGAGCCTTACGGGAGCCACCAATGGACACAAAATCTTGAAAACAATAATCCATATGGATCATGGAGCTGCAGTTGGCCTCCTCAGCTGGTGGTTAATAACTAATATTCTCAAAGGAAGACAGTGGCAAATTCATTTTCATTCATCCAATCAATAATTATTGAATGGCTGATGATTGTTTTATTGGCTGCTTAATTCAGCAGAAAATATTAAGAACCAATTATAACTGTGGCTGTATGCTGGGCACGTTTTAAATTTACCTATGATGCTGTCTAAGAAAGGTTTAAAATTGCCAAACTCTAGAAGTAGCAGTAGCTGCTCTAGCATCAACAAGCAACCAAACTGGAACTTGATCTTCTCTACAGAGCCTGGTGTGTGAACTTACCACACTGTGTTAATAATCTTTTCTTTACTTTTTTATGTCTCCCAACTGGAACTTATTCTGTAGAGCTGAAATACCTTTTTTCATTTTAAACCACTCACATGAACAATACGGAAGCCAGAGGAATAAATGAATAAGGGTACCCCAAATTGCCAAGTGTACAATACATGAAAAGTTAAAAAAAGATGTCCAAACTGAATCTTTGAATTTTTTTAGAAAAAGGTGGAGTTCAGGAAAAAAGTGTTACATGAATAAATTTTATAGACACTCAAGTATGTTAATTGACATTTGTCCCTCAGAAGCTAGGTATCTCTCCTCTATGACATTCTCATGGTCTGTACATTTCTCTATCTCTGCCCTTATAACATTTTATAATAATCATTTATGTGTCTGTATTTGCAGTACTTGAAAGAGTATCCCTAACTGACATGGTAAATGCATATCAATTATCTTTGTATCTCCAATGTTTATCACAGTCCTTGGCACACCGACCATTCCCAGTGGACATTTAAGAAGTGAATGAAGGCCGGGCACAGTGGCTCACGCCTCTGATCTCTGCAGTTTGGGAGGCTGAGGCAGGAGGATCACTTGAGGCCAGGATTTTGAGACCAGCCTGGCCAACATGGTGAAACCCCATCTCTACTAAAAATACAAAAATTAGCCAGGCATGGTGGTTCACTCCTGTAGTCCCAGCTACTTGGGAGGCTGAGGCAGGAGAATCGCTTCAACCCAGGAGGTGGAGGTTGCAATGAGCCGAGATCGTGCCATTGCACTCTAGCTTGGGTGACAGAGTGAGGCTCCATCTCAAAAAAAAAAAAAAAAAAACAGAAAGAAAAAGAAAAAGAAAAAGAAAAAGAAGTGAATGAATATGTGGTGAATTTTTCGAGGCTATTTATTAAAGAAAGCAATGTATTGAAAGTAACAAAAAGTAAAATAATCCATTTGTATATATCATGTAGTTTATGATGCCTTTTTAATGCCAGGTCATGGCCATCTGGTATAAATTCAATCACATTATCTTGTAAGAAATATTATTATTTCTTATATTGAGGGGCTGTTCTCAGGCAAAAGTGACTAACGAGTCTTTGGAATGGTTTGATCCTATTTCTACCTTAATATGAAATATGTTTTTAAAGACTTTTAGTGTTCAATCTCTGATTTCTTTACTTTCAGCTCAAATAAAATGAAACAAAACCTATTCATTCTATCAGTATTCCTTATTTCAGTAAATAATATAATTATTTAGTCATTTGCTAAGATAAAACAATCTAGGCATCATCCTTGAATGTTTTCTTTTCTTCTCTGACCTTCTGCGTCTCACCCCGAGTTCATTAATCACAGCCAACGTCCAATCAGTTAGCAGATCCTGTGACTCTGTCTTCAAAATATATTCTGAATCTGTCCGTTTTTACTACTTCTGCCTTTACTGGTCTCACTTTATTGCAGTAGTCTCTTCACTGGTCTCCATTACACAAGGTATCAAAAGAAAGCTTTTGAAAACCACTGAAATCGAAAAGTTTCTCCTGAACTTAAAAAATAAGAGCCATACTCTATATGCCCTCTGTGCCCTACCTGATTGGGCCTCCACCAAACTCTTCACCTTTACCTCCTACTGCCCACCCCTCTCCACCCCATCTCCAGACTACAGGTCTTCTTGTGGCTGGAACATGCCATGCTTATTTCTGTGCTCACTGCTATTATATGTGCTATCCTTTCTTTCTGGAATACTCTTCTCATGGATCTCCATGAGGTGGTCGTGGGGACACAGCTCTCTGTCATGTCTTCCAAGATGCCTCTTTAAAATAGTATCCCTACTCCAGTTACTTTCTATTCCATTTCTCCGCTTTACTTTTCTAAAATAACTTCCCATTTTCTGTGTCATTTCTTTGCTTGTAAACTTATTTAATGTCTGTCACCCCTACTGGAAAATGTTTGTATCTGTCTTGTTTACTGTTGTATCCTTGAATAGTAGGTATTCCCTAAATATCTGTGGAATGATGGAAGGTTAGTTAGTTCAGTGTGGGAAGTAAGCTAGTATGAATATGTATAGACCAGTGGTGATTTGCTATAAGCAATATATCAGATGTTTTGAGATCATGAATTCATACTTCATTGTCCATTCAAGTTTCATAAGGAAACAAAAAATATTATTTCAGACGACTCAGACTAAAACAGGATTAGTTGCTTCTCATGGGGAAAGACCGGTTTAGTCTACTACCAATTTGAGGAAATCAAATTTGTTGCATTAAAAATCTACTTTAAAACTTTTCTTCAATCTTATTAGATATATTATTATGTTTATATTACCTTGGGGGATTTGAGAGATGGGAGCAAGTCATCAGCAGGGCTTCTATGCAATTACATGTTATACATATTGCTTAGGACATTGCTTAATTACTGTAATAAACATTTGTGCACTGACCTTTTTATCCCTCCAAATGTTTGTGCATGACCTAGGAATTTTCCAAAGTCAATATGAAACATGTGGCCCGACTTTGTCAGCATGATATTATCATTGTGACGGTCACATACTCCCAGGATGAATGTTACCACACACCAGCCAGCACAGGAGTAGAAAAAGTTCCTTAAGGCCTAATCCATTGAAAAACAATCATACAAAAATAACAACAAAAAGTGAGCAAATGCATTAGCATCAGAGGTAATCATAAAAAGTAAATGATAAAAAGCAAAATTACATAATCAGGACAAATTTCTACATCTCAGTGGACAGAAGGGTACAGTTAAGCAGCTGATTCTTGATCTGCTACAGAAAAATATGAAACAATTGTTCTTTAGTCTCTAATAGATAAATGTTTGCATTGAAACTGGGGAGAAGATCACCTTCATTCAGATGGAGTTTATTTTCATGGTTCACTAGAGAAGTTTCCTAGTGTGATTTTTTGATACTTCAAATATACAATAGTGAATGATTTTTTTTTCAAAGTAAAAGAAGGAGGAACAATACGGCCCAATATTGCCTATTCCCAGAGGACTTTTAAAATATCAGTTGTTGAATATTTGAAATTTTGGAAGACAGAGAAAGCTATACTGAGAAATGTGTAACATTTCATGTGTATTTTTACAAATAGGTCATCAACGTAGTTGATGTCTGAAGCTGTTTGGTATAGTACGTATACATCAGTGAATGCCTGTGTGGGTGGAAGCAGATTATCATTAAGTCAATTTGTGCTTATGTTTCTCTAATGAACAGAGGTTTCTTTCCAAAAATACACTTTGTTTCCAAAATGGTCTCCTGGGTATACATTATTTCATCAACTTGGTGGTGTAACCATGAATGACTGGTTGGGACAAGGTTATGGTCTCCTAGCATGGAGGGGCTGCCTTGATGCAGTGAAGGCTAGGTCACCAGGCTGCGTGCTAGGGTGCCTCAGTTCCGGGTCTTCCACATGCCTAGGCAAGTCACTTAATTTGTCAATCCAAATGTTCTTCACTTAGAAAGTGAAAATAATAAAATATGTCCTTCATATGGTGGTTGTGAAGAGTGATGTATTTGGAAACATCTCAAACAACGTAACCACAAGGATTAATGCAAAACTGAAGTTATAATTTTGGGAACAGCTAAAACATAGATTTCTAGGTAATTTTATCTAATTATTTATTATTTGGTCTGTAAAGCTTGTATTTTGCTCCAACATAATATTGTGAAAGTGTGGAATAGATGAACTCTGTGGTCCTTTTTATCATGGCCTTTTTATCATAGGTAGGGTGACCAATCATCCCAGCTTACCAGGTCTGAGGAATTTCTCAAAATAAGGGGATTTTAGTCCACAGGATAGGACCGACCAAATCTACTGGTGCATTTTTGCATGAATTAGCATTTAGGTGCTCATGCCTCTGGGTGGACCCAGCTATACTAGATCATAGCTTGGCAAGTGGAACAAGGCCTGCTTCTAGCCACATTCATCTCCTTAGCCAAGATCCCTAATATAGGGCAGAACCTGCACAACTGTACACTGCAAGCCAGATACCAGAATGAAGTAAACATTGAGAAAAAATGTTTGCGGTCAAATAAAATGGTACATTTTGTAAAATTATGATATATATAAACTCTATTTTGCATTTTGCAAACCATTAAGAAAATAGGAGATGAAAAAGTAGAGAACAGCGGAAGAAATGTATTGCAAAGAAAAGCAGGGATATTTATAGAAATTGGAGATTAAAAGAGGTAACTTCAAGGGGTGTTGTTTCTAGGGTGAGACTGATGTCAGGATGGTCTCTGAGCAAAAAAAAAAATCTTTATTGATGACCAGGATTTTCACCCAGAAACTAAATAAAATACAGAAACTTTTATGTAGTTAATACATCATTTAAGCTGGGTCATTATTACTGGGCTGATGATTGACGTAGAACTCAAAATGCACTTAATTTACTTTTCTACAAATCAGAATATCTAATGAACCAGAGCATATTCTTATTTAAGTACATTATTTAAAATGATCTGCAGCAGGACAAACCTTTTCATAATCTGTCTTTAAGTGGTTGTGCTGACTGAACCACTTTTTTATTGTGTTTTCTTTCAATGGTCCTATCAGTCCAGAATGGCGATGAATCTTTGCTAGGGTCACAGCATCAGGTACCATCTGCACCAATCCTGGTAGACAGAAAAAAGGTTACAGAGACAATTCCTTCATCACAGGATGAGGGAGCCTTAGGAAATATAACAACAATAGCTTCTAGCACTACTGGGTTACCCCTTTCCTTTCCAAATTTTCTTTTCTGGAGGAGGCTTATCTAGATGCATCTCTTTCTAATTCTTCCTAAAATCCTGGAGAACAATGAGGCTACTTGTGTTTGGATCAGATTTAACAGAAGCAGCTTTAATATTTTTTCTAGAGCTATGGTAGCAAGCCAATCTTGATGATGAACAGAGACCCCACTGCATCAACAGAGTAGTTAATTAATTATCACATGGCTGGTGCACTCATTTACAGTTTAAGGGAGGACATTTAAGCTTGGATAACAAACATATTTACAACTTAAGGGAGCCAAATGCAGTCTCCATAACAAACATTGCATACATATTATAAAAATCAATGTTCAGGTTAAAAAAAGCTTCACAGTTAAATGTTACATTTCCGGGAGTGAACAGAATAACTCAGCAGTGAACATATAGAGAGCTACCTGCTCCTTCCTTCTCAGTCAATATTAAAGAGAAACTACAATAGTAATTTTTTAAAAAGGGATCATATATTGATTGAACTTAAATAGGAACTTTGCTCTGCTGGCCATGTATCCATCGAGGCTTTTTTAAATTTAATTTAAGTTTTTTAAAAAAATTAAATTTTTTTGTGCCCCTAAGGTTATTGGAATGTAAATATTTGCAAACTTTCTGATTTTTATACTGTACAGAACAGCGATGTAGATCCAGTACTTAAAGCTCTCTCAGGGATAATGTCTACAAAACAACGTGCAATGTATTATAAAGTCATTAAAATAAATTAAAATCTAGAGTTTCTGATTTCCATAGTCTCGACAATTGCAAGAGTTGCAAACTCAAATTCCCAGAGAGACCAGGGACACAAATATAACTACAAGAACAGAGAGATGGTTGAGTTTTTAAATTGACCATTTAATGATCTACCTTAAAAGCATTCAAATTAAACAACATTAAAGTAGATTATGGTGGTGATAAACAAAAGACTTAATGGTGCTGAATTTGGTCAGTTGCAGCTAGTTTGCAGCCTTAATTTCTCTTAACATCTGATAATCCTGTTGTGATCATTGGCCATCAACATTTGTGGATCAGAAGGAAACTTCACATCCCAGAGACAAGTCCTGGGAATATCCATAGTATCATGACACTTCTCCCTTCTCCCCTAACAGTATTCAGCTGTTGCCCAGGTTTTCTCATGTGTGTCAAGGGAGATAGCAGGTTTAAAACATTTAATGTCAGTAGGTGATGCTTTTTAATTCTGAAAATTTCCCTCCTCATTTTTCCAGTTCCTCTATTTAATACTTCCTAAAGGCAGTCACTTTCTACGTGGTTGCTGAGTGTTTCAATGCCATCTTACCTTTGACCATGCCCAAAGTTAGGACTTAGATGACTGCACCTTTTTAGATACTTTTCTGCAGCAATGTCAATTACTTTTCCAACTATGTTAATTTTTAGGGAGTTAATGCTTGCTAAATCCCAAGTCACTGATCACAAGCCTTGAATTGCTGACTATCCAGAAAATCTTGTACCTAATTTATAGCAATCATGGTGGCTAAATTCTGCTCATTAATTGAAATCATAAATTACATTTTATGCATTTTAAGCTAGTGTATATCATACACTATTTAAATTCTTTGAACATAATTCTGTGCACATAGAGTAATATGTGTGGTTTCATTCTTATAGTCCTTTAATGCAGCATTTCTCAAAATTTAATGCACATACAGATAACTCGGTGGTTTAATGGTTTAGCTCTGTGTCCCCAGTCAAATCTCATCTCAAATTATAATCCCCGTTATCCCCACGTGTGGAGGGAGGGACCTGGTGGGAGGGGATCGGATCATGGGGGCAGTTTTCCCCCATGCTCTTCTCATGATAGTGAGTTCTCACAAGATTTGACGATTTTATTAGTGTTTAGCAGTTGCCCCCTCTCCCCCTTTTTTTCCTGCTGCCTTGTGGAGAAGGCCCTTGCTTCCGCTTCACCTTCCGCCATGAATGTAAGTTTCCTGAGGCCTCCCTAGCCATGTGGAACTGTGAGCCAATTAAACCTCTTTCCTTTATTAATTACCCAGTCCGGGTGTTTCTTTATAGCAGTGTGAAAATGGACAAATACATTTGGGGATTTTGTTAAAATGTTCTAATTGAGTATGGCGGGGTGCGGCCTGAGATTCTGCATTTCTACCAAGTTCCTAGGTGATGTCATTGCTGTGGGTCTGTGGTTCACACTTCAAGTAGCAAGGCTCTTAGGGATAAAATTACTCAAGGTGGTGTTATACGAGGTGGTGTCTTTCAGACAAGGGTGCATAAGAAACATCTGAGCATCTTTTTGCAATCAACCTTTGAGCCCCTCCTCCACCTCCAGGGAAGTCTGATTTAGTACACCTGGTTGGGGGTAGGTTGCATCTACTCTTCCCATCCCCCTATGTAATTTTTACATTCATCAAAGTTGGAGAACCAATGATAAAATAAATCCTGAAGAATTTTTATTTGCCCTGAAAATTTCTCCCAGAACTCCTAGGACATTACATATAAAGTGACCATGAGAATGATACTCAACAATGATATTGATAAAGTTATGGAAACTGGAGTTTACTCTCATCAAGGGCACAACTCTATTTAGCTCATTTTAGCATGCATTTCCCATCTAAAGTTGTGACATTTCTTGAGAAAAGTAGGTATTCAATAAGCCTTGGAACCTGATTAAAAATGCAACCTAATCTTCTAAAAATGACACTTGTTTTAATGATCTCTATTTTTCTTGAAGAATTATTTTGACAGTATAATGCCCTCTGAAATCTTACAGCTATTAGAGGTTGTTTGTTGGTAGACAGAGGAGAAAAATAACTTCTTTGTCTTGCGACATCTGCAACTTTGGATAAGTCTATAGTTATTTCTGCTGAATTATTTTATTAACTAAAAGATTCAGCCTTGGTTACATTCTATAATTATAAATAGAAATGAGATGAAATTTTAAAATTCCACTGGGATCAGTAATTTATTCAATTTCTAGAGAAAAGGTGATTCATGTAACATCAAATATCTCAGCTTGGATTATGTAGCATTATTCTATTTCAGCATTTTAGGACAGGAAAGCATTAGGTCACTTACGTGAGAAAAAGTAGGGTAAAATGCAAGGAATAAAAATCTCATGGTACCAAGGATAAATGACTGTTGTAGTAACTAGAGATTTAGAAAGTATTTAGAGTGGGACACATGGCATGGAAGTAGTAGCCCTGTTATCAGAATCAAATTAATTGGCTAGTATGACTTGTAATGCAGTCATTGTAAGGTATTAAGTGGCAAGTGAATTTGGAGGTGTTTTTAATACTTAGCATCTAAAATCTAAAGTGTTGACTGGGGTATTGAGACTGCTGGTGGGACTTCAGGAAGTGAGGATCCATGGCATGACAGTTCTCTTGTGATGACAGGTTTAAATTGTAGCTATGCTTGAATTAAAAAAAGAAAAAAATGACTACATGGTCTAGATCCCCTCTCCAGTTCTATGATTTCATCCCTTGTTTATGCACATGTATCTGCTATAATTCACACCAATTAATTTAATAAAATTCTAAGTGGCAATGGTTATATGTAAAAAAAATTATAAGATATCTTAGATATTGTTGTTTCTTTAGTTTGGCATTATTGTAATTAAGTGCAACTTCTACCTCAGATGTTTTAGTGATAATTTGGGTGATCTACTGACATTATTTTCATTGAAAATGTGCATAAGTATAATTATATTTTCATATTGATTTCTTGCCTTTTATAAAGGAAAAGAAATGCTGATATATGTCCAACATTTACATGTGTGACCAACATTGACTGTTGATACTTTATCTACTCAAAAGTCTTTTAGAAATTAAATTAAGGTTTACAATGTGTTTAGAATTTCCAGAATTCCTTTCAACACTTGAAAAAGTGTATTTTGTGTTAATAAGTAACAATTGTATTCTTTTAAAAATGAGTAGGCTTTATATTACAAAATGAGAAAAATAACAGTAAGTTATTAATGAAACTAACTTTAAAAGACACCTAAAAGAAAATCACAGTTAACATTTGGATTGTGAAGGTCCTAATTAATACCTAAAAGCATATTATGCTTTGTATAAATTCTGTCGGCTTATCATTTTTGAAAATAATTCTTTTTAAAGAAGAAGAATGTGTACAGTTCTTTGGATTTTCAAACTTGTAGTTTGAAACGAAAGCTGGAGAAAGTTTTGTAGCCTACTACCAGTCAATGTACGAAATAAATAATGTGAGCCAATGCACTTTCTAATCTATACTGACCTTGGTCTTTTCCTGTGGATAGACATCTATAAATGATCATTTGCATATCCAAGCCTTCTTGCAGCCAAATGTTGTCCATCACTTGAATAATCTGCAGAACAAGCATATCCTGACGAAGATCATCTCCAGCCTGTTAAAAACAAAATGATAGACCCTGGGTTTTTCCTTGAATTCCATTAAAAGCAGTCAAATATAGTACTTGTCACTTTTTTCCTTGGATACATTTCTATCCTGACATAGAGTGGTTTAAATGGTTTTATTAGCACTAAAAGTACCTCGTGTTTCTGATAAAAAATGTTTTTAAATGAGAACTTCCCTTTAGATAATTACAGAAGCTTCAACCATCAAATTAGAGGTGCTGCTTGGAATGCTGTTCCTTGATAATAATTTTCAATTTATTATCCACGTGCGATGTCTCAGATTCAAAGTCTGGCAAAGACAGGCTGGATGAATGTTTATTCAAATTTCAAACTTAGCCAAGAGAGAACTCTTTCTAAGTGAAACATTATTTGCTGTGTCATAAATTTATGCACCGATATGCAGTTAGAATACCAAGAGCTTCTTGATTAGGAGTATAAATAGCATCCATATGATTGATTAGACTTTAAATCAGTGATTTCTCAAATTATTTTAAAGATAGTTAAAAGGTTTTCAGAGAAAATAATTTCTGATAATAATAAGAAATGATAAAGTGGTGATAGTCATGTATTGGTTAAGGAGATTGCATATGTTCAAAGGGGAAGGATAGTTATATCCTTTTAAACAAGTAAGAATTTTGGTTTTGAAAACACTTTCTAAATTATACACAGAAAATCCTGCCAAGATAAGATTTTGTGTTTTCTTTTTTCCCCTTCATCAAAAGTACAGTGTTGTGGGACCACTAACTCTTGAGGTGACAGGACAAAGCAAAAGTACGGGCACACTACTCATTATCCTCCAAAATAGGCAGTGAAAATTCACCAAAAATTCACTCTGAGACCTTGTTGCATGGCTTGGCTGAATAATTGGCCAAATAAACTGGAAGACTGGCATATTCTTACTTTTTGCCTTTATCTCCCTCTCTGTTCCCTCTTTCCTACGTGCTTATAAACCTGTTACTACCTTTTCTCTCTTTTTCCAATGGGATTAATGATGAAGACTGAAATGACCCATATTTACTTTTTTATTTAAAAAGAAAAAATAACTCAAACTACTAAAATCAACAAGTGCTAGCAGGCAAGAATTTAATGGTAAATTAACTTATGTCATTTCAGTTCCCGTTAATTTTGATCCCAATTTAGTATCTAGACCAACATAAAACTTTCTTCCTGGGGCTCACCACACATTCAACTTTCTGTGCCACTTAAAAGCAATCATATCACTTCATTTATTAACATATATTCTCTTGGGTTTTGCACTGAAGGCTCCCTGGCTATGAGCCAGTAATGTTTGATTTATTGCCAATTGAAGTTTGGCACATACTACATATAATCCCGTAAAAAGGCAGACTCTAAAATAACTGAAAAACCTATGTGTTGTTGCTGGAGGAAAATAGCTACAACAATTGCTTTTTGTGAGTAATAAATCGATAGTTCTGTCTATGGAATCAATTCATGTTTTAAGAGCACTAGCATACCTTAAAAATAAGGCTGATGTTTTTGCCCATTGGATTAGCATTGATGAAAGTAATCTTCAATGGCAAAGCATTAGATGTAAAATATGAACATGCCTATAGGGAAAGAAAAACGGAAAACTAGTGAGCAAAATAAATCAACCCCCAACCCCCAAAAAACAAACCTTTTCCCCAAAATCATATCCCCTTGCAGACTTTGTTGTATGAACAAATGTAACACATATGAATAATTGTTATACTTTGGAACACAGAAACATACATATTTTTAAAAATTTAGTCTATCAACTGGAGCCTTTACTTTGAAACCAAGAAGCTAGCTTTTTGACAGATTACAAATCTTCAACTACGTTTTTTCTTCAATAACAGTAGTGATATGTTTGAGGTTTAAATGAACTAAGCAGTGTATGAATATTGGCTTATGCTAGCTGGTCAGTAAATAGAAGTTAAAATTTTATTTTAAAAACTTTATTTCCTTTCCATTATGTCTACCTTGCAGAATACTTTAAGGAAAAATAGAGAGTTAAGAAAGACTTGGGTTCAACTCTAAGCTTTATAACTCATTTGCTTTAAAGTGGAGGTAGTAACCCCTCCCTCATTCATCTTTGTGATAGATACATGAACTAATGGATATAAAATACCTTTTACAGGACCTGACACTAATCAGTTACTTTGAAAAATCCTTACATTTTTCTTTATCTTTTAGCTAATGAACATTTTCTTGTTTTTATATATAACAGTACAACATAGATTTTGTCTTCTCATTTCCTGTAATTACACATTCCGTTTGCATTTTTGGCTTTGTGATGTTGACTACTTTTCACTCTACTTTCCTTGTGGCCTGTTTTCCTTTTATTTTTTTTACAACTGAGCATTGAAAAGCTGTATGTCTTTAGACTATTAGAGAGTTCATGATGACATTGAAGACTTAACTCAATATAAAGAAAGGAAAAAGACTTGATGCTTTCGATTTATCAACTTAGTAAAATATGACACCAATGCATGTTGAAAGATCAGCTTGAACAATATTATCGGCAAGAAGTCTGAAATTAGTAGAAACTGAGAGAAAATAGCTATTTCTTAACTGACCTATCGACACAGATCTAACCCAATATCTTAACTAAACACAAACCCTTGCTTACTGAATCATAAGCAAGAGTTTAAGAGATTGAAAATAGGTATTTCCTATTTTCAATTTGAAAATTCAAATTGATTCAGTAAACAAGGGTTTGTTTAGTTAGAAATTGGGTTAGATTTGTGTTGATAGGTCAGTTAAGAAGTAGATATTTTATAGATAAATACAGATGTTTTATCTATAAATAAAAATAGATGTTTTATATTTTTATGGGTGAGGATGCTTGTTAAGCAATAAAATTCTGTTGCAAAAGTCAGTTAATTAGGGATCACGTGACCATATATCATGGTATTGAATTAGCAAATTCTCTATTAGGCAAGAAATGAGTATAGATCAGTGGTTTTTAAATTCTGCTCATGGAATTTGCAGGGATCTCTTTGAGTTATCCCAAGTCCAGGGAGGCTAAAGGCAAGGCTTAGCCTATCTTTGTAACTATCACCTGGAGATATTCTGCTTTTATTGTTTCACATCTTGGTTTTCACATGCAGTAAATATTTGAGTAATTGTCAAAAACATGTATTCAACAACTAGTATGCACATTATATGCTAAAAAAGAAACACTATATCTACCCTCACAAAGCCTATTAAATTTGGTTTTATATATATGTGTATATATATATACACACACACGCACATCAACCCTAACAGCTTTCACACAATCATTGCATTTATATATATACGTATATACATGCATATATGTACATATATAAATGCACACACATTAAGTTGAAAATAATTCACAAGGCAGTTTATCACCATTGAATGAAGTCACATTTTAAGAAAAAATTTTTCCGAGGTTAACTAGATCTTGAAGATTGTGAGGGACATAGATTAACAAATAGGCAGAAACAAGGATTTTCTAGATAGAAAAAGGCAAATGATAAGATATTAGATTAGAGTGATAGTTAGAAAGTAGATTGGAATGCCCATAGACGTAAGAATTAGTCAGAGTCTTAGAGGAGGATTTTATGTAGATGGTATAATAAGATAGAAAAGCTAGAAGAAAGGAAGATATGATCTCTGTCCTTGAGAAGCACACATCAATGACAGAGATCTAAAAATTAGTTGAAAAAGAAACCAGTAAGTAAATGAAATATCTGGTCCTTGTTTTCCCTAAGTAGTGGGGAAGAATTGCATTCAGTTCTTCCCACTCTCCCACTTGGTCCATCCTTTAGTGATTTAAAAGAAAATAGGGAATGGCTCATTGTGATTAATGGTTTGTGGGTAGGGGTGGAAGGCAAAGGTTGAGAGTTTGTCTTATAAAGACAGTTTAGCTCAGACCTGAGCCCCTTGCTCGTTGCCTTTGAGAGCCACGCTTTAAGAAACGAATTGAGCCAGACCTGAGTGCTTCTCCCCAGTATAGTTGACTGACGGTGACAGAAGCTGATTAAAGGCTTTCCCCTGCTCACTCCATTCATAGGGCTGCTTTCCAATGTGAACTCTCTGGTGCACAATCACTTGTGAGCTATAATGGCTCACACAATCATATAACAGCTTTCACACTGTCATTGCATTTATAAGATTTCTCCCCACAATGGGTTCGCTGATGTACCACAAGACTGGCTTATAACTGAATATCTTCCCATACTCATTATGTTTGTAGGGTTTCTCAACAGTGTGAATTCTCTGGTGTATAAGGAGGCATGAGTTTTGACTACAGATTTCTATCCTTATCATATTCATAGGGCTTTTGGCATGTGTGAACTCTCTGACACAGAATAAGACATTTACTCAGACCAAATGCCTTGTTACACTGCATTCAAAAGGTATGAATTTTCTCATAGTCAACAAATTAAGAGCTCTGATAGATGGTTTCTCCAAACTGCTTCCATTTAAATAAGTTTTTATATGACCCTCTGATGTCAAATAAGACATTTACTTTGATTGAAGGCCTTGCCATATTCATCATGCTTATAAGGATTCTCCCCAGTGTGGATTCTCCAGTAGTTGATAAGGTTTCTGTTGAAACAGAGAGATTTTCCATACTCATTTCAACTGTAAGGTTTCTCACTTCTTTGTTCAATGGGACTGGAGGATAGATTAAAATGTTTCCCAAGATGCTATCACCTGACCATGTCTGTCCTGTTCATTGTTGTACCCATAGGTGCCCAACCCTGTGCCAGGCATAGCTAGTCAGAGTAAATGGAACCAGAGGGTGGCTCTACTTGGGACAGTTTCTGCAGGAAAAGTACTGCTAACCGTAGGGTGCTGTAGGGAAGGAGTGTGGTCCCACCTGCATTACTAGGGGTGGTGACTCCTGGGCAGCTGACCCCTGGCCCAGTCAGTGCACCTGCACATGCCAAACTTGTATGTAACTTTAAGTGAAAAAAAAACAAAAAAAAACCAAAAAAAAAAACTCTTCTTCTTTAAAACAACAAGCCAATAAAGCAAAAACAAAAGCAAACAAACAAATAAACAAACAAACAAAAAAACCCACGAGGACTCAGTGATCCCTGTTGTTCTTTCTACATTAAGGTACAGTGTCCTTGAAATGCTGAGTTCCTACATATGCTCAGCATTAGTCAAGAATGCCGCTGATGATGAAAAAGTTGGGCAATTTTTTGAAAATTAGTAACGATTTGGATTTCAGCCCAGACAGATATATCTCAGTTTAAGGAATTTGAAGATTTATTTTGTTATGTTTCAAAATATATTTATTAAATGTATCAAAAAATTTGCAACAAGTCTTACTTGAGGCAAAGTGATAAAGATGATGGTATCAAGTTTTTAGCAAAACATTTTACATTCATGGTAATAATGGTCTAATTTTTCACCTAATTATTGGGTTTGTTTTCTTGACTGTCTTATGACTTCGGTTAAGTAACATTTATTGTCCATGCATGGTAGCTTAACCTCTTCACTTTTAAATCGAACATATTCATAATTTTCTCTGTTAGTGTTTTTGTACTCTTGGGCTTTTGAGAAGGAAGATAATAAAGCTTATCAGGAACAAGGGAGAAAGAATGATTCTAAGTCAGAGAAGGGTGACTGAAGAGGTACCATATGACAGAGGATTAGGAAGAGAAGGTTTAGGAAGTTGTGAGTCTGACAATGCCAAGATGGGCTTTCCAGGCGTGAGTAAAATCACAAACTATATGACATACTGACATATTAGAATCAATGAATTTTAAATTGAATCAAAATAGAAATGTTGTAGTTAATGATTAATGTTCCTGTACTAGGTATGGTTATGCACATAGTCTAAATAAACCACGAAATAATACCCAGCCTGCATGGGGTCACCAAATCAATCATTTTTAATGAGTCAAGAAATTAACCCAGTGATATGTTCCTCTATGCTCCTCTATTTTTTTTCACTGAATTGATGGATAGTTTGTTTCCAAATAAACAAACCATGTGATAAGGCCAATGTGATCCCAACTGGTCATAGTGTATCGAAGGGAAAACACAATGTAAATGGATTCAATTACTTTTTCCTTAAAATAACTGCAATGTCAGCTTATGAATTCTTTTTGCCATTTCAAACATATACAGTGAACTAAACTATACGAAACAGAAATATTCAATTGATCTGAGGAATAAGTTGACTTACATCATGATCAATCCCTTTTATACACAGGGCAGGGTTCAGGGGAAGATGACAAGTATTTACATCTTGAAAGAACTCTTCTAGTCTGCCAATTTCTTTCTTCAGTACCTCCTGTGAAAAATCATTAGAAAAAGGATTTAAGAAAATGTAAAGAACTTGACTTTTCCTTCAGGTTATAATTTTCTTCTATTGATTAAATGAATTCCTGAATTCAGGGTTGCACACTTGGATGACTTTGGGGTCAGGCAGGTGATGTATTCAGGCATGAGAAGACAGTGGGCTAAAGACAATAGGGCATGTTGGGGAAATGGGAAACTAAAGCATGCATGCCCTTTCTAAAGGACCTCAAATTCAACTGAAAATAAAAAACAGTCAAAGCACTGTACTGTTTAAACAAAACATAAAGGGCTGGACTTGACCTGCGTAGCCAACCCTGCTTTATGTAATTATTAACATGATCCTTTTCTGATAATTTTCTGAAATCTGAGTTTGTGACTCTCAAAATTACACTCAATAGTAATAGTGCATTTTACAAAAAAAATTACAATAGTAACAACAATGACAAAAATCAATTGTGTAATAATTGTCAGAAATAATAATACGCAGGAACAAATAGTTTACTGGACGTCAATGGTTATATTTCTGATATTTCCTCCCTCCTACACTCCACTATACTCATGGCAGGTCAGATATCACAAAAAACACCTTTAAATTGTGCATCCTATGACGAAAGAGATAGGAAATAATAACAGTTCATCACAAAACAAACAAAGCTTCTTTTAGTCCACTTTCACATATACACAATGGAGTACTATCCAACCATAAAAAAGAATGAGATCCTGTCATTTGCAACAACATGGTTGGAACTGGAGGTCATTATGTTATGTGACATAAGCCAGACACAGGAAGACAAATATCACATGTCCTCACTTAGCTGTAACAGTTTAAATTTAAAACAATTGAACTCATGGAGACAGAGAGTAGGAGGATGGTTACTAGAGGCTGAGAAGGGTCGTCAGTGCAGCAGGAGGCAGGGGGAATAGTTAATGGATACAAAAAAGTAGTTAGAAAGAGTAAATTAGAAAGACTTACTATTTGCTAGCATGAGGTAACTATGGTAGAATTTTTTTTTTGCTCATTTTAAAATTGAAAATTAAAAAAGAAACTTTTTGAGCCCAATGCAGAAGACAAGGATATCATATTAATAATGTTCACCCAGCTCTCAAGAGTTTCTTAGCTTTTACTCCTGGCTTATTGGCAAATAATAGAATCCACAGCTCCCAGAATCCAGAAGAGCAAAGTGGAAAGACAAAAATTCATTACAGCCCTCTGTGTGTGGTTGTTCTCCTTTGCCTCATCTATACTTGGGTTTACCAGGTGGATATCATGGAGAGGACTCTATGCTCCCTTCATTTAAGTAAAATCTCTTCCCAGTTCATATAGTTATGCTTAATTAGTGCTTTTTAAAGTAGAAAAATAGCTATTAGTAACTTAAATCGTGAGAAATTATTATTTCTTAAATTGTGAGAAATTATAAATGGCTCTCCCACCTCTTCCTTTTCCTCTTCCTGTTTTCCTATGTAAAGAGATGTTATCACAACAGCAGCCAGTCAAGGCAAGATAAGTATATTTACCTGAGTGAATAATGTCAGTATCACTCTGGTACTTGAAGCAAATGATCAAAAAAAGTGCCAGAATTATTTAACTATAATGTACATGTGAAGGATTTTAAAAACATGTGAAGGATTTTAAAACGTAAGAGATAAAGACCAAACCTTCACACAAACTTCTGTAAATTTTAAATCAATTTATTTAACTTGCCATCAACTTTTTGTCTACCATTAGAAAATAATTAAAGAACTTATAGTAACATTTAAAAAATCATAGAACTTTTTTTTTTTTTTTTTTTTTGCATTGCTTATCCTGTTATATGCCTTAAGGCTCCACTGTGTACTGGAGTTTATATACCTCCCATTTAAGAATAAATTCCAAACTTTTGCTTTTTTATTTTCCATTTTCTCCCAGGAAGGTGAAGTAGCATAGTTTCTGGCACTTCTACTAAACGAAGAGACTTCCAGCAAGAAAAATCCTGGGCTGAGAAAGAATTCTGGGACACTTTGCCTACTACTATTTTTATATCATTTTGTTGAAAATTCTTGTTGATTTTAGATTATAAGTGGAGAGAAACTGAGTTTCTTTGAGGACAAAACTCATGTTTTGGTCATCTTTCTATCCTTAACCCCTAGTCTAAAGTAGGTAGTCAATTATTATTGAATAATATTCTTAATACAATGAATGAATGTCCGCTCTCTCCCTGCATCTAGAATGTTGAACTTGAGAGAAACTACTTAATGGTGTATATCAGTATAGGGAACTAGTGATGCAGATAATTAAAAAGAGCAAATATTCTTCCAAGAAAAATAATAGCCAGGTCCATTATTATAAACACTGAGAAGGAGGCACATATTTTGACTAGTATCCATAGATCTTAGTATAAAAAGTATTACTATTCTTAAGGCCATTGATTTATTTCATTTAATTCATCTTATTTGTTGCGTAAAAAATGTTCTTTGCTGAGCAACAACAACAAAAGTGCCCTAAAACATCTCCTCATGTATTTCTCCATGAGTCTGAATTGTGCCGCCATATTGACGTGATGACTTTATCAGGCTTGTTTAGTCAAACTGCCTATAAAGTTGGTCTTTTCTTTTCAGGTTCTGTTTGTGTGTCACATGGCTATTTAGGTCAAAAAACCATGTCCTGATGATTGACATTATCATTAACTTAAGAACAGTAGGTGGGGGAAAAAAAACTTGACTAAAGTAATTGATTTAAGTATCTTACATCTAAGTGTAGTCAAGGAATTTGCTTTGTAAACAATGAAATTAAAACTTAATTTAAACCAAAGTTAAAAAAAATTACTACCTCAAGATTAATATCTCAAAAAAACTTGACTAAAGTAATTGATTTAAGTGTCTTATATCTAAGTGTAGTCAACGAATTTGCTTTGTAAACAATGAAATTAAAACTTAATGTAAACCAAAGTTAAAAGAATTACTACCTGAAGATTAATATTTCAACAAACCTGTCTTTGATGGTCATTGGCAGACTTGACTTTTTCCCCAATATCTCCCAGAATTTTGATAAGTTTCTGCTCCTTGGAAAACTCATCACTCAAGGCTTTACCTGCACAGAATTGGAGAGCAGCTAGTAGCTTCTGATACCAGCTTTTAAAATAAGCTTCATTTTCTGCATCCTTTAGCAGCCTGAAGGAAAGAGAGAGAAAAAAATTCTTGTATCTAAAGCTGATTTTTTTAACCACCTCCAGCTGGAACAATAAGTGCATTTCAAACTAATCTGTATTTGGTGGCTTTGGGCAGTTTAACAGCCTAGAATGGAGAAAATGTTGTTTATTCATTGACAGTCATCAAGTTCCATCTGATAGTTAATGAGATTCCAAGAGTGAAGAATCAATAAGAGATCTGCTTTTCTTCATTTCAATTCACAACACATCTTTTCTCCTTTCAGTCCTCTTAATTCTAGTGTGTACTAGATCAGTTTAAAACTACTTTAAAAAAAAAAAAACCGAGTACTTTTTTAAAGTATTTTTAAACTGATCTAGTACATAAATATAACTCTATGACTATCCAACTGCTACATACATGATAAAAAGAATAGTCATTTTGCACAGACAAAATCAATAATTTTTTACCAAAATAATTAAAGAAATAATATATTCTAGGGTTGGAGTTATAGGGATTGTCAGAATTGTTTAGTTAATTTGTACATATAATACTCTTATTCTTTATTCTATTGAAATGAACTTGTTCTCTTATGAGCAATGTATTTGCTTCTCGCTGGTTCAAGGAGGAAAAACTCAGTTTGATTCCTTGCTCAAAATAAAACTGAGCAGGGGATAGTTACATCCTAAAACCGAGCAGGGAAGAGTGACCACATCCTAAAAAACATAAAAGCTGAGAAAACTCAGTGTATTCAGTTGTGATTATTTTCCTTGGAGAATATACCTTATTCAAACCCTGCATCCCTGCCAAGATTACATGTTCTCCTGGTGAGATGTGGTTCAAGATCCATGGCTTTTTACTTGACGTGTAAAGAGTTTGTTTTTGTACACTGCAGAATTGAAATCATAGAGTGCTGGAGATGAACAAGAGAGGTCAATTATTCTATTCCTGTATTTTCGGGCACAGAAACTTTAAACGACAAGGGAAATTAACATGCCCCTTAATTTTAAACAACTATGGAAAAGGTTGAACTACGAAGTTTTGGTTGGAAGGTTACTCAGTTCTGTGTCAGTGACTTTCACTATAAGGAAGCAGTAAATCCTAAATATTGCAGTTTTTATCTATTGCCTCTGTCTATAAGATTGTAGAAAATAGCTGGCCACTCTTTTTTAAGGATTACAGAAATCCTTTTCAAAAGATGCCGTAACCTGGGAGAGGCAATATTGCTTATGCCAAAAATGTTTAAAAATAAAAAGTTTAAGGTCAAGGGACTGAGAAGTATCAAGTAAGACTTGCTATTAAAAGACTGGGCTTTTAAGATGCAGGCAATGTGATTTTGCACGAACTGTGAGGTAAATCTTAAAATGCCAGAGACCTGTTTACCCTAATGTCTGCAATATCCAGCTGTGATTCAATTTGGTATTATTTTGTACACATACCTTAATGCTTCATAAAGTGTAAGTTATGACAACATTAAAATGAGGATGAATGCATAAAATCTAGATGATTAAAGAAGATTTTGACAGTATTAAGTGTGGTAGGCAGTAAGGAAGAGGGAAAGAAACATAATCCAGGTGACTGAGCAAATTTTTTATAGGATGTCACGGAGGTATTTAAGTGAAGTGAATTATAATGGACTCAGAAATACAGAGATAGTCACCAACCTCAGCTAGCATAGAATGGAGATTTTCTTGAAAATTAGAACTTTTCTACATTTCTTCATGCATGTAGTTGCTTCTGGTCACATGATGAGGGACTTGCTAGAGCCGCAGGAAAAGTACAAATAGTTCATATTCCATCAGTCTACCAGCAGGACAGAACAGAGTAATCACACCATGCCACCCCTCTTTGCCTCATAAACTCCTTCAATCCAGGTCTTAATTTTAGTTTTCAACAGCAGGATATTGCACATCTCAGGGACTGTCCTAGAATTTTACTCACTTGTGTATTTTCTGTGGGTCAAGAGGGGAAACAACATCCAGTAACAGAAAAGAATTGAGCTACATGATAGAGATGAGTGATTTCAGATCACTCCAGGGCTTCCCCTTCCCATTTCATCTTGTATATTTTGCTACTTTGTTTGGGCTGAGGTATGTGGATCAGGAGACAGATTTTTAGTGAGCACAGGTGGCTTCCAGAATATGACTTTTTCAAGTGTATTTAGGACTCTGGGACAAATAAAGACTACAATTCAATACCTAAAATATAATTGTTAATTTTAAGATTTTAATAGTGTGGCTAAGAAATGAAAAGCATGCCTATTTAGCATTAGCAACTTTATTTTACCTCTTAGTGGCTAAGAGATTTATTTAGTATTTTCCTCAACGGAGGAACTTGATACGTTATACAATCCTTGCAAAGATAATTTTTTCTGACTAGCCCATTTTTAGAATATTGATTTGCTCTTTCAGAAATAGCAGCACTAACTGTTGACTTTTGCATATAAAGAGCATTATATAGGGCAAGTCTGCAGATATGCACTTTCCAGTCAGTATTCTGCAATATATGTTTATCAATAAACTACTTCGTAACAACTCAAATATAAAACTATTCACAAAGGAAACGAGTTCAGAAAATGATTAAAACAATACCCTAGATGTTGTATATATTTTTAGAACCTTAAATTTATGACAGGAGCCCATAAGGCATGAAGCTGACTTGGTTTATACCCCTACCATAATTTATGAGGTTAATCATTCTGATAATTTCCAAAGCAGTCTCTTTGGAATGTTATATACTCATGATGTTCCCACTGTTCCCACACCGTGTGGTAGATTTCATTATTGTTCCCAGCTCCATGTTTTCTCCTCTGTAGAAGATTATACATCTAGACTCTTTGTCATGTGGCTTCCAGTACCTTCCTGTAGGTAGAATTTACTTTTTTATCCCTTGTCAGGTTGGTCATGTGATTCGCTTTGGTCAGCAGAATGTGACTGGATGCAAACTATACTCATGACCACGGAGACGCTTTACATGGGTTATTGTGATTTGGTCTGGCCTCTGGTTTGGTTTAATTTGGCTTCTGCTTTCTTCCGGGAGAACAGCATGTCCCGGTAAGGGGCTGTTCCTTTAGTCCTGGAATGAGAAGACAATGTGGAGTCAAGCTGAGCATTGATGCACAGAGTCAGGTGGAGCCAAGCAGGACGACAGCAAGTCTGCAGCCTGAGTCCTACATGAATGAGAAATAAACTTTGTTGCCATAAGCCACTGAAACTGTGGGGCTGTTTGTTGCTATGGTAAAAACTAATGAATATGCCAACTTTCTTTGTCTTTCTTTTCTTTTTCCACTTGTTTGTTTGAGTTGCCTTTAGAATGGAAAGCACATTTTTTTAAACATTCTCGGGGGGTATCCCTGAGGATATTTTGGGGCAAATCTAATTACTGAAAATAAATAAAAGTCATCTGGAGCCAAGTCTGGTGAATTAGATGAATAGTCAATTTGAGTACAATATTTCAGATCAAAAAACTGTAAAAGTAATTAACATGTCTTTTTTCATGGATCATAAAATGTCCCAAAAGGTATTCCAAAAATGATTTGATCCAGCTTATTTGGACATGTATATTCTGTGACATTGCTAAAATTTTATTGTTATTTTATTACTACTAACATACTTCTTGACTCATTTAAAAGTGTGAATAGGCCTATGTACCATCTGTTGCTTTGTCTAGCCACATGTCTGAGTATCTGATAGGAGATGCTCTCTGAGTGAAAATGTTGTAGTAATAAGTGGCAAACAAACTTTTTTAGGGCTTACATAACACAGGGAGAAACAAAGGGTCTGATGGCTGAGGGCAGTGAAGGAGACGGTACATGTGGCTGTTCTTGGGAACTAAAAACTTCAGCTCTACCCTATTGGTAATATCTGAGGACTGAAATGGCTGAAAAGGGGCCAATGGCTTTGGATGAGGAAGCATCTGTATTAGCATATTGAGTGTTACTTTCCCTTGTTGCCCTGGAGTTGGCTACCAAGACCTAAGAGTGAAGAGATAATAGTTACCCTCTATTTCAAAAGGGTGGCAAAAATTGACAACAAGAAGACAAAAGCAAGTAAACGAAAAACCAATTGGGGGTCAGATAACTCTTCAAGGCTTATCAGGAAATGGATAAAATGGCTATGGTACAACAAGCATTATCTCCTCCATATATTTACAGGTGGGGGTGTTTGAGAGTCATGAGTCATTAGCCCAGTGAGGAATAGAGTGAGTCCACAATGTCCACTTAACCTTTCCAAGTCCAGTGGGGAAGGAAGCTCAAATTGAGCCATTTATAGTGATTTGAGTGTATGCAGTAAGAGACTGTTACCCCAGTGTAGACTTCTGCTCTGAAAGAGAGTTTGTTGATTTTCCCTAGGCTTCTGTGAACATGAAGAAAAAGCAAGACCAGGATGGAGCAAAGGCGTGGCAAAGGAGCAACCTGCATTCCTGCACCCCTGCAGTTTGACAAAACAGGGGTTTGTGGGGTGGATGTTACTCAAGGTTTAAATAAACTCACAAAAGGTAGTTATATGTGATCCACTCTTTGTATAGGTAGAGGTTGAGCCAGAGCCAGATCTCCTGGTGGGGAGGTTCTCCAAGGCTTCCCAAAGAACTCACCCATGGTAACCCCAAGGTAACCAGCTTTGACCGCGAAGCCACAGGGGCCTTGGTGGAGGATTTGAGCTCACAGAGAGGGGACTGCAATCACTTGCCCTATCAAGTGTGAGGGTCACTTTTCTCTTTCTCTTTTCCTCCCACTCATAGCTAAGAAAAGGTACAGCCAAAAGAGAAAGAGAAGAAGAGTGAAATAATAGATCATATCTTCTATTCCCAAGCTAGATCTTGGCTAGTACTGGAGTCTAGGGGTGCGAGGGTGGGAGGTGGATGGGGTGGGTGAGGTATCTGTCAAGTTAGAGGAGAAAATGAAGTTTTAAATTGGACAAGATGGGTTGAAGATTTTTTGTTGTCTAAAAGTATATACAAGGAAACGATAGAATCTAGCCTGGTTTTAATTAGGGAATGTGAAAGGGAAAAGGTAGTATTTTTAAAATCGTTAAAAGTTTTGAGACGTACTATACTCAATCGGTTTAATAAAAACTAGCTGAGACAGTTAAAAACCTAAGAGTCAGAAAGAAGTGCAGCTTCAGGAAATGTCCTGATTGCATTTCAGGCGAGAAAACCCTAAGATGCAGAATAAGGGGGATCTTATTCTGGGGCAGTCGGACTTTGGGGAACCTTGACCCAAAACTCTTGAGAGTTAGGCTGAGATCGTTCTCTTTGCCTCTCTTTATTCCCTCGCCACCACTTACTGCTCCAGATCAGGGCTTATTTTGTTTGGTTTCATTTGTGGATGAGCATGGCTAAGCAATGAATTGTATTTAAAAAAAACCTTGTGTCTTTAGCAATAGGTTATTAACACTGCATATATATGAGTATATAGGTATATATTTATATCATAATTAGTTGTTTGTCATGATATTTAGTAAAATCCTTAACAGTTATGGTCAGTCACATATTTAATGATAAGCTTAAAATTAGTCATAGATGATATCTGTTTGTGCAAACACCTACAATGACGAATACTGTTACAAAGCAGTGTTGCACGCAGGGTCAGCTGGTAGCTATGGAGGGAAAAAACTATGTTGAGCAGATAAGTTTCCCTGAAGTTTCCTGCTCCTGTAATAAGAAATCAGAGCTCCTTGCATTCATCTCACAGAAAAACATGGTCAACCCAGGAGCCTGATGCAGGATACATGAGCCCCCAAATTGGGGTTTAATCTGGCAGGGATCTTGGCTTCACACAGGGAAGAAGTCAGGCCAGGTGCAGTGGCTCATGCCTGTAAACCCAGCACTTTGGGAGGCCGAGGTGGGCTGATCATGAGCTCAAGAGATCAAGACCATCCTGGCCAACATGGTGAAACCCTGTCTCTATTAAAAACACACAAAAAATTGGCTGGACATGGTGGCGGGCACCTGTAGTCCAAGCTACTCAGGAGGCTGAGGCAGGAGAATTGCTTGAGCCTGGGAGACAGAGGTTGCAGTGAGCCGAGATTGTGCCACTGCACTCCAGTCTGGTGATACAGTGAGATTCCGTCTCAAAAAAAAAAATAAAAAAAAAAAAAATAAATTCAAGGGTGACCCAGAGGTGTTAGCAACTTTTATCGAAGCAGCAATGTAGAGCACCAGCAGAGGTATTGCTCCTCACAGAGCAGGGCTACTCGTACGCAGTGAGCCCAGAGTAGCAGCTCAGAGGCAGTTTTGCAGTCGTATTTATATCCACCTTTAATTATACGCAAATTAAGGGGTGAATTATGCAGAAATTTTTAGAAGTGGTATGGTCACTTTCAGGTCATTGGGTTGTTGCCATGGAAAGGAGCAGTAACATTTGGGTGTTGTCATGGCAATGGCAAATTGACATGGCACACACAATTACAGAAAGCTTCTTCTGCCCCATTCTTGTTTTAGCTAGTCCTCAACTTGGTCCAGTGTCTGAGCCCCACCTCTGGAGTTAAGTCTTGTCTCCTACCTCAAGCCTACATGTAAATACATAAAACTCCTTCCAGCCTATTCATATGTTAACATGTAACATATGGTCACATGTTCCAGCCTACTCACATGTTAACATGTAACATGTTCACATGTTAAATTTATCAAATAATGGGGTTTAAGAGAAGGAACTGTCCTCTTTGCATTACAAAATACACTTACTGCTTTAGTGTAAAGTTATTTTATTTATCATTTTTCTAAATTAAGCACTTTGCCATGAATAGCTTAATAGTAACCCCCCTCTCCCTCCACCACTACACTCCATATGTGCTTGTTAATTATAAAAACAAAAGAAACAGGTGGAATTTTAGCCCTGGGCACACTTTGGAAGACACAGCTATCTATGAGGCCCTTCTGTATCCCACTTCCCTTTTTGCTCATTCTGGTTTTCTCCTTTCCTGATCCCCAAGAAAGCCTTAGCTCCAGCCACTTTTCCTTTGTCAAAATCTTCACCTTGTTCTGTTCTCTTCTGTGGCATCCTGAGCTTCCAAATAGTCCCTGTCCTTCCCACTCCAGCTGAACACATTCCCTGAGTGTAATTTTACTCATATTCTCAGTGGAAGAATATTACAAGAGCATGGAGCTGAACAATACTTTGAGGTAATTTCTCCCACCCTTACATTTATTAGGTGAGGACACTGAGTGATAGAGAAACTTGGCCAAAGACCTATGACAAGAGCCTAGCGTTCTGGACAACTCAGGGCTCCTTGCAAAGCACCATATTCTGTGTTCTAAAATCCATTGAAACATGATTTGAAAGACTGTTTTCTACTTTCACCAACTCTGGCAAGAACCTGCATGCTCTGGTTCTTCACCTTCCTCCTCTGTCAAATGTTGGCATTGGTGAGGTTTAGTAAGCTGCCTTCCAGTTCCAGGGCTCTGTAATTTTATTCTTTTATGAAGTTATCAAGCATTTACTCTGTGCCAGGTGTTTCCGAGCATTTTGCGTGGCTGTTTTAGTCACTCCTTACCTCAGCTCCAGGTCATCTGATTTCCTCCTTCTCACAGATGAGGATACTGTGATTCATGGAGGTGGAATAAATTGCCCAAAGTCATCCACCCAGTGGAATGAGGCTTCAGATCCAAGCGTGTCTGACTCCTCAGCCCTTGCTCTTCAGCCTTGTGCTGTGCCACCTCCTGATGTCTTAACATGGATACCAGCTGAGGGGTTAGCCCGAGACTCATGCAATCGAGGAATTATCTTCTGCCACCTTCCTGCCCTGTTTTTCTTTCATCTTTTTCTCTTGCTTCCTGGTTCCTAACACTCAGAAGTCTCATGTTCTCCAGGTTGCCTTCTTTCTTTCCAAAGGCTTCATTCCAACTTTATATGTATGTATATGTGTGTGTGTGTGTGCATGTGTGTGTGTATTTTATACATACATACATTGATATATTTTTATATATATGTATATATGTATAATATGTGTGTGTGTGTGTGTGTGTATATATATATGTATTTTTTTGAGACAGGCTCTCACTCTGTTACCCACACTGGAGTGCACTGGTGTGAGCATGGCTAACTGCAGCCTTTACTTCATAGGCTCAACTGAACCTCCCACCTCAACCTCCTGAGTAACTGGGACCACAGGCATGCACCACCATGTCTGGCTAATTTTTAAATTTTTTGTAGAGGTAGGGTCTCCCTGTGTTGCCCAGGCTGGTGTGGAACTCTTGGGCTCAAACAATCTGGCCTTGGCCTCCCAAAGTGTTAGGATTTCAGGCATGAGCCACCATGCCCAGCCTTAAATATAACTTTGTGTGAAATACTGATAAGCAGGGACACTTCTCTCTCCCTTACACAGCCTACAAAAATAATAGAACTGTGGAATCTGTTCTGATGATGCAAATCATACACCTGACTCACTTCTCCTCCACCCCTTCTTCACTTGAGAAAGTGGGACTAACATCACAATTTCAAAGGGTCTGGCTTCCTTGGTTTGTTTAGACAAATGGCAGTGGGTGGCATTGGGAGAGTAGATGGGAGAAGAGGCCACATTGAAAGTAACACCCTGATTGCATTTGGGAACCTAAGAATCCTGATGAACTGTGCACATTCAACAGATGTGCTTGTACTACCCATTTTAATTGGGCCTGGGGTTCAAAATAACTCAAAATGTAGCAGAGAAGAAATGGGAAGTCTCCAACATCAGCACATGTGCCATAGTAAAATACATTTTGCTTGACATATAATTAATGCTGGAATCCATGCTCATGGAATTTTAAGTTAGTTCAATAAGTGTCTACAGTTTTCCTTACTCTCTGAAAATGTGGTTCTGAACTCAATGCCCAACTCAGTCCTTTTTTAAATAAAATTCTATTTTTTCTTCTAAATACCTGTATAGTTACTTTAAAGGCAATGTAAGCATCTTTTTCATAAAGTTTCCTTAACAAAATTTCTTTTAACAGCAAGGCAATTCCTTTGCTATATGAATGTTTCATAAGAATAGCAAACTAATAATAAAATTCTCCTTTACCCCTGAGCCTTTTGTTCTTGCACAGCCCTCTGGTGAAAGCTGGATAATCATCATATTGCGCAGTGAACAATTCATGTGTTTGAACACAGCCGGAGACGCAGGTATATAGGTGCAAGCTGAAGCTGGCTTTGAAATACCTAGTTTTCCTGGAACCTCAGCTTCAAATCACAGCTGGGGCAGGTGCTTCTCCCTTCATTCTTCAGAGTTACAAACAGTGAGGCTCATTCTGTAAAGGTATTAAAGGTTCCCTGGGACATTATCCATAAGATCTGGAGTTGTGTTTGATGTCCTGAGAAAATGTCTGCAAATTCTCGTTCATTGTCATGAGAGAACTTGTCCTCTGAAGCTGGCTGGCACCATTTAATCCCATTCATTTTGGAAACTCAGTAAGAAATTAGTGTTGTTCTTTGAGGCCTCCACAACCTACTTGGCTAATTTTCTGTTGACTTATGTTGTGTAATTTACCTATCCTTGTGCTAATTTTCTGTTGACTTGTGTTATGCTGTTGTTGCTATTGTTGTTCAGGTTGTACCTTATAGGCAGGGATACTTGTCCTGTTCACTCTATCACTTCATTTCAAATGCTGTCTCTGTAACTGCACAAGCAATTTAACAGTTCCAACCCCAGCCTTTCCATTTGTGAAATGATGATAATCATGTCTGTCCTGTCATTTAATCAATGCTTTTGTTTTGGACTGAATTATGTCCTCTCCCAAAACTCATATGCCAAAGCCCTAACTCCCAAGGTGACTGAATATAGAGACAGGGCCTTTAAGAAGGTAATTAAGGTTAAATGAGGTCATAAGACTGGGGACCTAATCCCATAGGGCTGGTGTCCTCATGAGCACTGGGAGAGAGCAGGAGAGCACATGCGCACAGAGAAAGGCCATGTGAGGACGCAAGGAGAAGGTGTCTGTCTACAAGCCAGGAAAGAGAGGCCTCACCAGAAAGCAAGCTTGCTGGCACCTTGATCTTGAAATTCCAGCTTCCAGAACTGTGAGAAAATACATTTCTGTTGTTTCAGTCACCCAATCTGTGGTATTCTAGGAAACCCTAGCAGACTGATACAGTTTCCAACTTAGAACTCTTTTTTTTTTTTTTCAATCCAGGCTATGTTCATCTATTTATAAGATAGCACACTTAAATTTTCCTAAGGCATTTTAACCTTAACATGTCTGATTTCATCATCATTCTCCCCAATACCTGCTTCTTCACCTGAATTACTTATCTCCATGAAGAAGATGGCTAGCCTTCCATCACCCTAACTAAAAATGAGGCCGTTATCCTTGGCACTTCTCTCACCTTCATCCCCAACATCAAGTTTTCTACCATGTCCTATTATGTTTACCTTGAAAATAGCTCTCAAATCTAGTTTCTTCTTTCTGTCTTTGCTGACAGAGTTTAACTGAGGCCTTCATTTCTGGTACTCAGTTTTCCCGTTACCTGTGAATTTTTTCCCACCCTCCCTTCCTTTTTTACTTAGTCTAATGAAATCTAATTCTAGGGATTAAAATAACCTAGCCTTCGGGATAAAATAGAAAATCCTTAGTATAACAAACAGAGCACTTCATGATTTGTCTCTCTCGGGTCTTTAAGTCTTGTCTCTTATTTCCAATCATGTTCTTCCAGCCCAAACATAAAGTACTACCTTTGGTAACTTGAATGTTCTCAGCTTTCTCAAGCCAGAATGCTTTTGCCTTCCCCCATCTTCTGTGTCTGAAATGATGCGTCCATACAACATCTGTGTATCTTTTAATGTTCAACTTAGCACATTTTCTAAAAAAAGCTTCCTTAGATTTCAGGCTTGGGCAGGTACGCATTATCCACCCCTGTAAGGGTGAAGTGCTTTCCTCTATTCATTGTTCTTATTAACAGTTATTTTGTGTTTTTTAAAAATTGTGTTTTAATTTTTTTAAAACATCTTTCTCCTACTAGACTTTAAATTCTTTCAGGACAGGACTGTAGTTTTACATCCTTGTGGCTCAATAGTTTCTCCTTGTGACAGAGTAGGCCGTTAATATTTCTTGAATAAATGAATTAAATACTACTAAATAAATAAACCCCGTCTTCCTAAAATTTCTTTTATTTATTGATTAAAATTTTGGAGTATGAGCCCCAACTAACCTAGTAATAGCTTGGGAATTACAGAATCCTAAGAAATTACATTTTCACATGCTATTTCCTTTAATCTCTGAAGAGTTTGCATATTATACATACATGCATATACTTAAAATCTACTTATTAATGTAGACATTAATTACAAACTGATTTAAATTAATTATATCTGATAATTTTGAAAGACTCTAAGAGAATACTAGAGTTTCTCTATCATATCGTGATTTGAGGATTCAGATCAAGGGGAAAAATTTGGTGGAATTATTACTTTTTAAAAATAATTGCATAACTAAGTTAACTTAGTTGTTGAACCCCCATCATTGGTAAAGTTGCATTAGCTAAGAATCATCCCACAAAGTACTTTTCTATCTGATAAGCCATGTTATTTTTCATCTCGGGGGAATAAATTATAAATGTAAGAAAAAAATGGTGTGTGTGTGTGTGTGTGTGTGTATGTCTGTGTGTGTGTGTGTGTGTGTGTGTGTGTGTGTTGGGGTGGGGGGGTGAGATTGAGAGAGAGATTCTATTTAGTTAAGTAATTCAAGCATTTATCTCTAAAGAATTTTCAAAATCCTGTTGTAAGAAGTTTAGATTGGCTGCTACTAACAATGTTGGTGCAAAAAACAGTCAGACTCTAAAACCCAGTCTTACTTAAGATATAAGCAATTAAAGCAATAATGCAAAAAGATGGCAATATCTACCAAAGTTAACATAACCTATAACAATCTATGGGTGGCTTTTATTCCTATTGTTATTTTCATTTTTGCTCCTCTTTAGAAAAAAGTCTTTTCACATTGGACCATTAGGTTCTTGTGTTCTTATGAGATTCTCCCTTCATAATTATCCTTTAAGAAAAGTTTTAAGAGCTTTGCCTTAATGAGACTCTTCTTTGTCTCTGAAATCATCAGTAGAGGTTGGATGATCGTGCTTAAAAGGCAGATAACTGAAATTGCTTTGGAATTAATTGGTTAGCAAGTTTCTTTGTTTCTGACCAGAAAAAAAGAACAAGTATTTACTGTTCACATTTCTTAGAAAATGGCATTAACTCAACCAGAATTTAAAAATCATTCATTTGAATTATGAATCAAATATTTACATGCTCTATCTTTAGAAGGATACTAATACTGTTCCTAAAATAGTATTTTCCTCTATGTTAGTATTTTATGTTGGATAAATTCAATAATGCTTAACTCATCTTCTTATTTTTATGCTTTACTTTTTTTTCTTGTTTTCTTGATTTCAATTAGCAACAGAAGAAATTAACTGGCTTATTGTAGTGCTTTTCTAATTACTTTGTAATGATTTTTTATTTTCACATATTGGGAAAATAGAGTAATGAGATGGTACATTTTTGATGAATTTCGCTTGTTTTCTTTCCCAAGAATTCTGGAAAGGTATAAATAGGGAATTCAGCAAGAGAAAGTCTCCTGTTTTTACATGGTAAATTCTGCTTCAGGACGTCTCATTACCAGTTCTGTTTCTCTTTCTTGGACTGGTAATGCCTGTGTCGATTAAAAAATTCAGGTATCAGTTTTAAGGCCTTGAAATATAGGCAAAGAATAGGCTAAGGAGTTGGCTATATCTGAGTTGGAAACATGGTTGGACCATTTAAAGGCTATGTGACTTTTGGTCTCTGACTTAACTTCTCTGAGTCTCAATAGTACCTAATGATACTCAATTGACAAGGTTACTGTGATAATTAAATGATGTAATTTAGAACAGTACCTAATTAATGTGTGATATTAATATCTGCTCAGTGATAATAGTTGTTGTTCTTGGTATTCACAAAAATAGGCAGTTTGAATACTAGCTCAGATTGTTCCAGATTTCATAAATATTTTTGGTGCGTGACTCATTTTACCAAAAATGTTTTGCCAAATATTTTTGAAATATATTTGGCAAATATGAAACCCAATGAAAAACTTCAACTTTCCTCAATCCAAATACCTGCTAAATTAAAAGTATTACTTATTTTATACTATTTAGCCCACATGCTCAGTTTGACAAAACAATTAAGAAAAATGGGAGAGCACCTTCTCAACTGTTTAAGACAAAACTGGTTTCAAGGATATTCAAGTCCTGTACCTTCAGTTAGTTTCATGTCATTGTCAAAAGCATCAGTGAAACAACTACTGTAATAAAAATTAGAATAAATGTATAATAATCATAACAACAATAGTAGTAATTGAAGTCAAGTCGCCATTGTAAGAACAGAAATAGTATGAATTCAGCAGGCACTCTACTGCAAGGTTACTCTTACTAAGATCAAAGATAGCTGAGCATTTTTCTTAGTTTCTCAACAAGTACTGAATAGCTGCTCTAGATACAGTATTTCTACTTGATTCTTATCACTGGGTGGTTGTTTCAATATTTGATCTGAATTGGGCAAGCAGGCAAAGAAGTAGCAGACCTGAGCACCAGCCGGAAATCAACAATGGGTACTTCGGTACCGTGTAAAATGTCCACAGACTGGTCCAGATACACAGGGCATTTTTGTCTTTTGATAAGACACATGTGCTATCACTTCTAGGTTAAAGTTTATACAGTATCAGAGAGGATAATTATTTCTTTCAGTGTTTTTCCAAGCATGTGAAATTAAACAACAACAATAACAAAAACATACCTATGAACATCATCTGTAAATCAGAGCTGGACTCTGGACAGATTTATGGAAATAATCTAGTTTAGAAGTTTCTTTAAAACATCATAAAAGCAGTACACATTTTTAAAGCAAACTCTCACTTAGAACCATCTTCCTTCCTCAACATGCACTCCCAAGAAAAAAACAGATAAAAAATGATTTGCCCTACTGAGAGGGCAGTAGGCAGCCTAGCCTGCTTGTTTTGGTTTCCCCTTTCACACTCTGAGAGAGCTCTAATGAACCTTGTGATTTGGAGAAACACATTTTTAAAAAACATTGAAATAGGCTGCGTGCGATGGCTCATGCCTGTAATCCTAGTACTTTTGGAGGGTAAGGCGGGTGGGTCACCAGAGGTCGGGAGTTTGTGACCAGCCTGGCCCATATGGTACTCGGGAAGCTGAGGTGGGAGAATCGCTTGAACCTAGGAGATGGAGGTTGCGGTGAGCTGAGATCACGCCACTATACTCCAGCCTGGGTGACAGAGTGAGACTCTGTCTCTAAATAATAATAATAATAAATTGGAAATAGATAAACTTTTCTATTTTTAGAGGGGCAACAATTGAAGCCAAGAGAGAAAAAATTATTTGCTCTAGTTCAGGCAAGTATTTTATGTATTTATTCAATGAATGTGTATATTACTAAATGCCTACACAAACCCTGATGATACAGGGAAGTGACTAAGACTCTGCTAATCATGAGGGTGATCGTGACGACCAGAGCTCATGTGGTCACAGAGCTCACATTATAGTTGGGAGTAGTGAGTGGGAGACAGCAAACATACAAAAATGAATAGGCAGACAAGTTAAAAATGTGATATTACATCATTGGGACAGGACCTTTAGGGAGCTGATAAGTACAGCCAGTTAAAGAATGTCTTTGGAAACAAATCCAGAGTCCAGAAAATACTAATAAAATATTTATAGATGTTTTCTTTCTAAGATGTGATGATTTTAACATAAAGTTAAGCAAAAGTGAAAGAATTATAAATGTATCATTATAATCACTTCTTAAATTAATTGAATTTCTGTTTAATCTGTTTCTTCTTTTCCTAATTTTATATATTTGAACACATTTTTGAATCAAGAAAAGCAGAAAGTCCTTTCAAATTTGAAGATACAAAGAAATCGAATTTAGTTTCTATTTTGGATAAGTTAGGTGACTGAGAAAGTTCAGTGTAGTAGTTTAAAATAATAGAACCAAATTTCTTACAGCCTACTAAGTAGTCCACTCTGATTTTTTATTTTTGTTTTTATTTTTATTTTTTTGCATTCTCTTCTTCTTCTTTTTAAAATTATTAGTATACTTTTAAGTTCTAGGGTACATGTGCATAACGTGCAGGTTTGTTACATATGTATACTTGTGCCATGTTGGTGTGCTGCACCCATCAACTCGT
>NW_012101543.1:2151963-2157439 GCF_000951045.1 Mandrillus leucophaeus | reverse complement strand
AAGAGTGTTTTCCAACTTGGTTCCATTTTCCCCCTCACTTTCAGGCACCCCAATCAGATGTAGATTTGGTCTTTTTACATAATCCCATACTTCTTGAAGGCTTTGTTCATTTCTTTTTCCTCTTTTTTCTTTAGACTTCTCTTCTCGCTTCATTTCGTTCATTTGATCCTCAATTGCTGATACTCTTTCTTCCAGTTTTTCAAGTCAGTTAGTGAAGCTTGTGCATTTGTCACGTATTTCTCGTGTCATGGTTTTTATCTCTGTCAGTTCATTTATGGCCTTCTCTGCATTGATTATTCTGGTTATCTATTCTTCCATTCTTTTTTCAAGATTTTTAGTTTCATTGCACTGGGTAGTTAATTCCTCCTTTAGCTCTGAGAAGTTTGATGGACTGAAGCCTTCTTCTCTCAATTTGTCAAAGTCATTCTCCGTCCAGCTTTGATCCGTTGCTGGTGATGAGCTGCGTTCCTTTGGAGGGGGAGATGTGCTCCTATTGTTTGAATTTTCAGCTTTTCTGCCCTGCTTTTTCCCCATCTTTGTGGTTTTATCTGCCTCTGGTCTTTGATGATGGTGACGTACTGATGGGGTTTTGGTGTGGGTGTCCTTTCTGTTTGTTAGTTTTCCTTCTAACAGTCAGGACCCTCAGGTGTAGGTCTGTTGGTGATTCCTTGAGGTCCACTCCAGACTCTATTAGCCTGGGTATCAGCAGCAGAGGCTGCAGAAGATAGAATATTGCTGAACAGCGAGTGTACCTGTCTGATTCTTACTTTGGAAGCTTCGTCTCAGGGGTGTACCCCACTGTGTCAGGTGTGGGGTGTCATTCTGCCCCTAGTGGGGGATGTCTCCCAGTTAGGCTACTCAGGTGTCAGGGACCCACTTGAGCAGGCAGTCTGTCTATTCTCAGATCTCAGCCTCTGTGTTGGGAGATCCACTGCTCTCTTCAAAGCTGTCAGACGGGGTCGTTTGCATCTGCAGAGGTTTCTGCTGCTTTTTTTTTGTTTGTTTAGCTGTGCCCTGTCCCCAGAGGATGAGTCTACAGAGACAGGCAGGCCTCCTTGAGCTCCTGTGGGCTCCACCCAGTTCAAGCTTCCCAGTGGCTTTGTTTACCTACTTAAGCCTCAGCAATGGCGGGCGCCCCTCCCCCAGTCTCACTGCTGCCTTGCAGTTAGATCACAGACTGCTGTGTTAGCAATGAGGGAGGCTCCGCGGGCGTGGGACCCTCCTGGCCAGGTGTGGGATATAATCTTCTGGTGTGCCATTTGCTAAGACCCTTGGTAAAGCACAGTATTGGGGTGGGAGTTACCCGATTTTCCAGGTGTTGTCTGTCTCAGTTTCCCTGGCTAGGAAAAGGGATTCCCTTCCCCCTTGTGCTTCCCAGGTGTGGCAATGCCTTGCCCTGCTTCAGCTCTCGCTGGTCAGGCTGCAGCAGCTGACCAACACCGATTGTCCGGCACTCCCTAGTGAGATGAACCCAGTACCTCAGTTGAAAATGCAGAAATCACCCGTCTTCTGTGTCGCTCAAGCTGGGAGCTGGAGACTGGAGCTGTTCCTATTTGGCCATCTTGCTCCGCCCCCCTGTCCATTCTGATTTTTGTAATGCAGTATCTAATTTGATATAAATGGAGTCTATTATGAATCTATAGAGCTTTCATTATTAATTAATATCCAAAGATTAATAAATATTGATTATTGACTATGGGTAACATGTTACTAGGCATTATGAGAAAGTCATTGAAGCCTAAGAATTTCTAGCCCCAGAGGCACTCACACAACTTAATTGGAAGAAATAAAATATACTTAAATACATAAGATCTTACAAGGATCAAATAATAGTATAATTTTTTTTTGATACAGAAAATTAATTAGGAAGAAATTACCATTGTTCAGAATAATTGTAGAAAGGTCACAGGGGAATGTGCTCTGTGAATTGAATCCTAAAAAAATAAGATATGGATGGATAGGTGTTGGAAAAGAAATAAATAGCAAGGAAGTTTCCAGCGATAAGACTGTCATAAGCAAAGGCTTTGTGATGGGAACAAGCAAGAATTACTCAGGCAACAGTTACCTGATAAATTGGACAAGAGCAGAAAGTTAATGGTGAGGATTAGTGAAACTTTAAAAAGATAGATTTGTAATAGATTTGGAAGGTCTCAAATACCTAAGCCAAAAGTTAGATTTGTTCTATAGGTAGCACCAGGGAGAGCAATATATACATTCAAGATTTTTGAGTAGGGAGGAGATGTTGAATTCATATAGGTTGAGATTCCTCTAATCCTTAGTGCCTATTTTGTACATGAGAAGACTAAGGTCCATAGCAGTAATTGTCTTATCTGAGGTAAGGCAACTGGTCCTTCTGGAGCATTGCTTTGCTTCCCCTGGCATCTTCATGGCATACCAGAAAGTCGGTCAAAATGAGGACACGTATTTTCATTTGTTTCTTTTCAGATAATTGCATTGCTGAGGGTGACTATGGTACATTGGAGGGTAGAAAAATAGTTTATAGTAAATCTGATTCAATGCTTAGGGCATCATAAAGGTTTAAGTTAATGTTTTTTAACTTTTTAAAATCTATTCTATCTTTGGACATATAAAATTAATCTCATGCCCTTTAATTCTTTTGGAAAGTTTGAAATAAAGTAAATTATTTTGATGATAAATAAAACATTATAATATTTAATTTTGATTTTTGAAACTCTACATTCTCCTGTTGATGTGAGCTATGTCCATCTTTCCTCCCTTCTATTGATATATTGAGAAGGACTGACATGAACATGGGTGGTGGCTGGAAGGAAGGAACAGTTGCAAGGGATTCTTTGAGGAATGAACCGTGTGGCTTACAGAACATGAGGACCAGTTATGAAGCTGAGAGACTAGGTGGTAAGCCCACATCCTAGGCTCTAGTTTCTAAAGAGTATTCCTTCAGAGAAAGTCAACAGGTCAAATAGGTTTGAGAAAAGCTACAAAAACTGAATTGTTCTAAAGCACAGGAGTTTTCAGCATCTTCACATTTTAAAGTGCACCATGACTTTCTATGGTTGGAACAAAGCATTTGCAGGTTTACGTGACCACTAACCCCTAACTGCACAGGGCTGTGGTTTCATGGAAGACATGTTTGGGATATGCATCTCTAAGTTATTAGCAAGTCTCTAACTGAAAGCTCTCTGACCAAGTAGTAGAGACCCTGGACTCTGCATCTTCCTACCTTGAACTTGTGTCCTGACTTGAACACTTTTTCTGCTAACGGGCAGCCTTGAAAAATATTCCGGTTGGCCTTGACTAACTCAACTCAAATGCTGGTCTAGATCTAGATCAGTTATAAACTTAACTGCTTCTTTGCCAGCCACATACCTTCACTCATGATGATATTATCATAAATAATATCTCCCAAATTATTTACTATATTATGCCTTAAATTGGCAGTCTACACTGCACTATGCCTTAAACTGGCAATCTACATCCCACTATGCCTTAAATTGGCAGTCTACCACCCACTGTGGTCAGAAGCTGAATGATGTGTGGAGTAAAAGAGGAGATATAATAGCTAAATGTGATAAAGAAATAAAGTATATTGAACTTTAACTCTCGGGTAAACTTTAGATATGACGCTAAAGCCTGTGACAAAGCTGGAAACCCAAATGGAGAAAAAAAAACAAAAAAAAACAAAAAAAAAAAAACACAGTAGCAGGTGGCTACATTTTCTTTTACCACACTTGACAAGTTTTAAACAATTCGTGAAGATAGCTAGGTAATAAGAGGTGCTGATATCTGGTATTATAGTAACCAGTGGGTGTAATAAACTTTTTTTTTTCTTTTAAAGAGAGACTTCATAGGTGAATTAAGCATACGTTCATCTTTTGTGGAGAAAAATAAAATGAAATATCAAAAGATAATATAAGAAACCAAATGTGGAAGGGAAGAGACATGGAGGGGAGAGAGAAAGAATAATTTGAGGAGTGGAAGAAACTTGGGGAAATTAGTTATTAGAAAATATTCAAAGCGGCTGAGATAAGCATCCATAGGACAAAAGTCAGAGTAATATGTTTAATAGTTTAAATAAACTTCCACCACAATTTGAAAAGTGATTACAAGTATGGGATAATCTGAGCTATTCAGCATGTTTTTGAAAAGGTGATAGTTTTAAATAAGCAATTTTACTGCCATTAATTGCCAAGTTTATAAAAGTATTTCCAAGAAAACATTTTCCCCCCAGCAAGAGTTCACTCCTTTCTTTCCCATAAGAAATAATCATTTCCATTTGATGCAGAGTTGAAAGCTTTGTTGCCCTGAAATCAAAGAAGCTATAAACTGCTTTGTAGGTAAGAGCCTCCTTTTCAGAAATGGGTCTCTCAGGCAACTCCAAATTAGAAGCCATAGTTTAGAGATTGAGGGTGACAGAGGAGCTGCCAGTCACACTGATGTAGGAAGCAAATTTAACTCTGATTTGGAAATAAAGATTGAAAATACTATATAAAGGCTTTGTCTAATTAGCTGATTGAAGCAATCTGGGTATATGATCAAGGAATGTATGTAACACTTTCTAGAGACCCTTTTGCTGCAAAGATGAATTCTGATGTTATAATTTCAGAAGAATAAAATCATGTTCGTCTTTGTCTTCTCCCTAAGATATATTTTAGTCATTGGCTTGTTTTGTGCATTACTCACCATTAACCAAAAATATTAAGCTGCTCAGTTTCACATCAATGGATTGACTCATTTTCTGGTCATTAAGCACTTGCTTCTTCCTGTAGTCTCTTCTTCACAGCAATAAGGATCGGATTAAAATATTTTTTTAAAAAAGTAATTCACAGAAGCACTTACAGTCATTATTTTTTATGAAATTCATTCCTTGAGCAACCAATTTTGAATCATAAATGGCTGGAAATTATTTTTTAATCACAGAATATTACTGCTCAAAAATCATGGGATACAACAATGAATCGCAATGTGGTATTTAGAGTCAATAAAGGGACAAGTCACAGTAACTAGTTATTCCCTGTAGCTTTACAAATAATAATCTTAAACTGAGTTTAAGAAACTGTGTCAGTCAGATCAACTGAATAATAGAATATAAGGATATTCAAGAATATCCTCTTAAGCATTTAAAGTATCAGTCCATGAATTTGAAGATGATTCTGAAGGCAAGAATTCTGAAGGCAAGAAGGAAGAATACTTAGCAGTTGTGAGGTGGTGAGAAGAGTATGTCAGGAATAGTTAAAAGTAAAGTCCTTGCAAGAGGATGGCCACCAGAACATTTGATCCTGTGATGTGTTAGTGGGAATTCTGCCTTGGAAATGGATATTTAACCCTAGGAGATGAACAGAGTTGGAGCTCTGGACCAGAAATCTCAGTTTTTGCGAGAATAAACAAAAAATTGCAGACTAGGCCGGGCGCGGTGGCTCACGCCTGTAATCCCAGCACTTTGGGAGGCCGAGGCAGGCGGATCACGAGGTCAGGAGATCGAGACCATCTTGGCTAA
>NW_012101543.1:2148074-2148624 GCF_000951045.1 Mandrillus leucophaeus | reverse complement strand
CAGTTTTTGCCCATTCAGTATGATATTGGCTGTCGGTTTGTCATAAATAGCTCTTATTATTTTGAGATATGTTCCATCAATACTGAATGTATTGAGATTTTTTAGCATGAAGGGCTGTTGAATTTTGTCAAAGGCCTTTCGGCATCTATTGAGATAATCATGTGGTTTTTGTCTTTGGTTCTGTTTACATGATGGATTACATTTATTGATTTGCGTATGTTGAACCAGCCTTGCATCCCAGGGATGAAGCCCACTTGATCATGGTGTATAAAATTTTTGATGTGCTGCTGGATTCAGTTTGCCAGTATTTTATTGAGGATTTGTGCATCAATGTTCATCAAGGATATTGGTTTAAAATTCTCCTTTTTTTGTTGTGTCTCTGCCAGGCTTTGGTATCAGGATGATGCTGGCCTTATAAAAATGAGTTAGGGAGGATTCCCTCTTTTTCTAGCAATTGGGATAGTTTCAGAAGGAATGGTACCAGCTCCTCCTTGTACCTCTGGTAGAATTCAGCTGTGAATCCATCTGGTCCTGGACTTTTTTTGGTTAG
>NW_012101543.1:2074419-2148024 GCF_000951045.1 Mandrillus leucophaeus | reverse complement strand
GAGACCTTGTCTTGAAAAAAAAAAAAAAAAAAAATTGCAGACTAACCCCAGAATGCAAGCTTAAAGCAAAGTTAATTGAAGCATAGAAATATACTCTCAGAGGAAGAGTGGACTTATTTCTGTGAAGTGAAATCAGCACCTCTTTACAAAACTCGAGGTGCTTTTATGGGGTTTCTTGGGAGCAGTTGAGGTTTGGGCTCTCTGAGTGACAGGATGATGTCATTTGATTGGCAGTTGACGATTATGTAGCTAAAATTAAACTGTGCATGTTTTTACCTATAATTTGTTTTTAAAAATGCCCACTCAGGGGAGCAAAACCACATGTAAATTTTATTATAATAATGGTATCATGAACCAAGATAGAGCTTTAGGTTACTGGGCATGCGCTACTTTGGGGGATTTCCACTAGTGCTCTAGTTTCTCTTTCTACAGGATGTGCTGGATACAGAGTCCACCAAAAACTCCCTCTGTTAGAGTGGAGTTAGGGTGGTTCCAGAGCTGAACTTAGGTGGGCCAGGTGCAGTTTTAGAGACGGCATTTCTGCTCTCTTCTCTTACCCCTTCCCAGCTGCTAATGTCTATCTCCCTACCTAACATGAAGAGAATATTTCTGCGGATTCCCAGGGAAGGACCAAATTTATCAAAAGTGAAATGTTAATCAAGATCTTTGTCAGGTAAATCTTGTCTTACATTGGTTCTTGATTCAGGTCTACTTTGCTTTACATAGTTGAAAAGTTTCTGAAAAAAAAAATCTGTAAATAAAATTTTGTGAAACAAACTCTTTTAAATGTTCTGGCTGAGGAGAGCATTCTAAGTACCAACAAGGAAACCAACTATAGATAAAATTTGAAACGAAATATTACCCTTTGCATGCTTGCTTTGTGGTTTTGGAGGTTAACATTTTGTGTGTTGGGTTTCTTTCCAGAATAATACACCTATACCTGCAATGATTCTAAGAGTAGGAGGAGTAGAATCAATTCTCTGAAGCTGTGTCTGTATACTTAATATGATTTGCCAGCTTTGAGCAAACTGAGATAGTTCTAACTTGTTTGATTGAATTAATGAGGCTGTTCCATGAACAGTATCAAATTATTTGTGCATGGCTTCCTATCATTGAGCATTTCAAGCCTAATACACTATGAATGACAATAGTAAAGTTATTTAGAATTTGTTCTTCTAAAAGATGGTATATTCCAAAAGTGAGCTCAATACAAAAATAACAATTAAAAGTGAAAATTAAGAGTCTTGTTGATTATGTTTTGTTTTTAAGAAATGCACTATTGCATTTTCATATTAGTTATACTAAATTAGAAAAAAGTGAAAAAAGAAGTTATTAATTCTATTTGTGTCAAACGTTATTACTTTGTTTTTGTGTGATTGAATTAGTTGTTAGCAACAGATGAAGGTTAGAGAAGGGTAATGGTGATTATCTGACCTTAGAGTCATCTTAAGAGGGCTTTCTCCTGTTTGTGCTAAAGTAAAGTGGTTGGCTATTGACTTTTTCCCTATGTGCTATTTATTGAACCTTTCAAGCTTCTCTAAATAAATCATCCATCTATCTAGTCATCATGCCATCTGACAAATGTTTAAACTTTTTGAAGGCACTCACTAAAAATATTCTTTAAAATAGACTTATCTGATTAAATGTGTAACAAATGTTATAAACTTAAACTTAAGTAAAGCAATTATATGAATAAAATTAACTTTAACATTTATATATTGTTGTGTGGTGTAAAACTTCCCTTTAAAAAGGGTTCTACGCGTAAGGAAGTTTGAAAATCAACACTTTGATTCAAAGTCTGAAGATGTTCTGAGTTGAAAGCAGAAATTTGAGTATTTCAAGATAGAAAGTGATAATGATGAGAACATTATTCCAGTTTGCTCTATAAATCAGAGTTGGTAGCAACAAAATAAAAAGAATTAGATCCATAAAAACTTGAGCAGTTGGAATTATCAGACATACATAGAAAATAGTGATATCTAATATGTTTAAATAACTTTTTAAAGAACTAAGGGGGAATAAAAAAGATGAATAACAGCAAGACACTTTAATAACAGAATAAATAATAAAAACTTTCAGTAATAAAAATACATAATTAAAATAAATTTAAAACTATCTCTTGCTCTGTGTATAATATATACATGCATGCAAATATATACACACATAAACACACATATACACACAGTAAAATATTAAAAATAGCTGAGGAGAGAATTAACAGGAATAAAATTCTTTAAAAAATTATCTAGAATTGGCCGGTGCCGTGGCTTATGCCTGTAATCCTAGCACTTTGGGAGGCCGAGACGGGCAGATCACAAGGTCAAGAGATCGAGATCGTCCTGGCTAACACGGTGAAACCCCGTCTCTACTAAAAATACAAAAAATTAGCTGGGCATGGTGGTGTTCACCTGCAGTCCCAGCTACTCGGGAGACTGAGCCAGGAGAATGGCGTAAACCTGGGAGGCGGAGGTTGCAGTCAGCCGAGATCGCGTCACTGTGTTCCAGCCTGGGTGATAGAGAGAGACTCCATCTCGACGGGGGGTGGGGGGGGAAATATATATATAAAATCTAGTATAGGAAGATAAAAAAAAGAAGGATGTAGAATAACAATAAAAAAGACAGGTAAAATACAGCGAGTAGATCTAATATATATCTAATTCGATTCCAGAAGGAGAACAGGGAAATAATGAAAGAGACAGTATCCAAAGCAATAAAAGTTGAGAAATTTTCAGAACTTTAGAATATTAATGAAAAACACTTATCTTCAAAGTCCAAAAACCCAAATTCCATGCAGAATAATTTAAAAAATGTTGATATCCAAACACATCTAGACACAAAGAGGTCTTAAAAATGGCCAGAAGAGTATCTAAAAAGAAATCAGTAGAATGATGAATGATTTCTCAACAGCAACAGTTGAAGCAACAGTTGAAGTCAAAAGATCATAGAATATCTCCAAATTACTGAAAGGAAACAACTGTGAATCTAGAGTTGTATATTCAGCAAATATATCTTTCAAACATGAATATGAACTAAAGTTATTTCAGAAAATAAAAAGGACCAGAGTTTGCAACAACTCCCTTCCACTAAGAAGCCTCTTCAGGTAGAAAGACAGTGATTCTAGATGAAAAGACTAAAATGCAAGAAGAAATGATGGACAAAGAAAGCAAAACCTATAAATATTTACTAAATAAAAAGTTACTAACAACATATTTGTAAAACTAAATATACAATAAAATAGAACTCTAACACCTAACACCAATAGCATATAAATTAGGAAGCAAGTTGTTCGGATTGTACTAAATGTCACTAAGATGGAAACACAAACAAAGTATGCTAAATTCACTAAGAAGGAAGTTTTCACAGAGTGTAGTTCCAATAGGAACTTCCGAAAGGTTTTTGTATGTTTTTTGACTGAGGTATTCAAAGGGCTGTAACAATTCTTTGAATGAATGAATAGATGAAGAAAGTTTCTTATTTTTCAGTCTTAGATTCTGATAAATTAAGTGTCGAAGTTACAATTTCTAACATAGCTTTAGTAGATTAGAGTTTACAAGTGTCAAACTAGTCAAGGGGGAAATGGAATAAAAAATCCTTTAAAATAATATAACAAAGGAAAGAGTAAAGAAACAGAAAATGAAGGTAATTAGAAAAGACAAAATAGAATGATAGAAATAAATCCAAAAATATCAGTACTCACAAATATTCATGGCATCCAAAGTAGAAGAGATAAATACCACAGAGTACTATAAACTAGTGAAAATTAACAAACTAGAGTTTACAAACAAAAACATGCGTGACTTTCAAGATAATTTTGCCCACACAAAATCTGCAGAAGACATATACAATTCTATTTATATACAGTTAAAAACACATAAAACTAAATAATATATTTTTGTAAGGGTGTAAACATTAGTGATAAGGTCATACAAAAAAAGTGAATTGAAATAATTAACATAAAAGTCATTTCTTCTTCTGACAAGAAAGATTAAATGAATATGATTGACATAGGTCATATAAGAGTTGTCAAAGTTTGTGTTTTAATGCCTCTTAAACTTGCTAGTGAATTCATAGCTGTTTGTTGTATTGTCATTTACAATTTAGACCTATTGCTACAGTCTGAATATTGTTATTTCCCCCAAATTCATGTGCTGAAACCTAATGTTTAATGCAATTGCGTTAAGAGTGGGGACTTTGGAAAGGGATTATGTCATGAGGCCTCCTAACTCATGAGTGGGATTTGTGCCCTTATGAAAGAGATTTAAGGGAGCCTGTTTTCTCTTTCCACCACGTGAGGACACATACAAGGTACCATCTATGAGGAACAGGTGCTCACCAGACACTAAACCTGCTAGCGTTGATCTTGGGCTTTTAAAATAGCAGTACTTAAGGGCATATGAGACCAGCTTTACACTTAAGGCAGCCCCTTTTCAAATTTCATTCATTCACTAAAGTCAGACAGTTTTTCACTCCACAAATCCACAATTTGTGATTTGTTAGTACAAATCATTCTGGGGAAGGTAATAATGGAATTCAGTACACAGTAAAGCATAATGGTCTGAGATCGGGGCTTTGATAGGCTGGGATGTGAAGAAGAGGAAAGGACGCTGAATATCTGGAAGGAAGCGAGACCAAGAGCAGAATGGAGGAGTGAAGGGCCCGTCTCATCTTCCTAGATCTGGCTATTACCCGCTCTAAGGCCATCAACAAACTCATTTATGGATAATACAAAGGGGTTTAGAGCAGGAAGTCTTCAAGCCTCTCTGGACTCCAGTTTCCTCATTTGTAAAATGTGAGTCTAGGTCATGAAGACATATGATGTCTCTCCCATTTCTCCCATTCTATGCTGTGTGATTACATGAACACAAAGCTGTCTTAATTGCCTTGGTTTGCACCAGAGAATAAACGCTGATAAACTACCTGTGCTCATTAAATTCCATTCAAATTATGAACACCTGCATTAGAAACACGACCATCATATAAGCACTGATGCAGTCCACTGGTTATTAATTAGGAAGTATTATTCCTCTTGTGTAAATGTTTAACAGGAATCCTCATGTTGCTTATGCTAAGTTTGTCTATGGGAGGGAAAACCTGGATTGAGGCATTAAAGGTGAAAGATTTCTTTATGGCAGAGAGGAGTCTAACAATTTATATTTTCAGAATTTTATTCAGCTGCTGAGCTACTCATTGTCAAAGGGAGGTAATGCTTTAGTTTCTTGCTGCCTTATATAATTTCCATTAGATATGTTACTAAAATTGGTAAGTTCTACTATAAGTATGCATGAAAATCAAATAGTGAAATAGCCCATTCTATATGTCATAAAATTTTGGTATGTAGGATATACCATGACAATGAATAACTAAAGCAAATCTTATGACTCTGAAAGAATAAAAGAAATCAGAATCAGATCACAATAATTAATGCTGATGATAGTGACTATTAACAATGGAGACAAAATCAAATATATCCTTATTATTAATTACTGAATTATCCCATGATTTATAGAAAAACTCTGTTTTTAAGTATATCCAAGAAAGGCTATGGTATTCTTTTACAAAGAATGGTGCTATGTGAAAAGAGCATTTTGTAAATTACAGCATTTATTTTTTAAAAAAAAGTTTGTTTGCAAACCATTGAAAAGAATGCCATGCTGGATAATTTAATTTTTCTAGTAATTAAGAGAATAGATTATATTGTTGGTAAGCAAGTTAATCTTTAGGAAGCAGCCAATATTATGTGTTGAAATGAGGCCAATTTAATCAGTGAGAAGAAATGCCTGAGTCAGAAATTCAACTTGCCAAAAAACTGACATTACTTGGAATAAAACCATAGAGACCACATTCAAAACTTCTTCTCTTTTAAACTTGGCCCTAACGTTTAGATTCTCTTGCAGCCTAACAACAGCAACAACAAAAATGCAGTGGTTTCCTTTAGCTTTCCCATGGGCCCTGGCCCAGATTTCAGTCATCCATGCTTTTTGACTTACCTTCTGTCAATAATCTACAAAAAACCGCCTGAACTAAGATAGTCGAGAGAATGCAAACAGAGGGAATAAGAGAGAAATGGACTGCTTACTTGATTTCACTCTGGTTTATCATACTGTCAGATATAATATGCATGTAATACCCTTAAGGGAAAACTACATTTTTTTTTTTTGTATTGTGCTCTTACATGGATTAGGTGTATCTTTTGTAAAAGGGTTGTTTTTTATTCTGGGTAGGATCTGTGAAAAGCCAATATTTTGTAGACCCTTTATACTTTAATATTGGAATTAAATTTCTTCAGTCATTTGTAAGCATTAGCTAACGTACTGTGGATTAAAGTAAAGGCTACACAAGGAAGAAATGAAAGTGACTTCCTATGGTAAACTGAATAATGCACCTACTCCTCCACTCCTAATGTCTGCATTCTAATTCTTGGACCTGTCCATATATTCCTTACATGATAAAGGAGACTTGTAGATGTGACTAAGTAAGGATTTTGAGATTTTGAGATGGGAAGATTTTCCTGGGTGGGCCCAATGTCATTACAAGCATCCTTATAAGAGGGAGGCAGATGGGTCAGAAGGAAGAGAAGGAGATGTGACAACAGAAGCAGAGGTCAGAGTGATGCCATTGCTGGAAGGACAGGAGCCAGGGAATGTGGGAAGTCTCTTGAAGCTGGAAGAGGCAAGTGCCTTAGTTCACTCAGGCTGCTATAACAAAATGCCACAGGCTGGGTAGCTTATAAACAACAGAAATTTGTTTTTCACAGTTCTGGAGTTTGTGGAGTCCAAGGTCAAGGTGCCAGCAGATTCTGTGTCTGGACTGCTTCTGGTTCACAGATGGCATCTTTTAGCTGTGTCCTCACATAGTGGAGAGGGCTATTTAGCTTTCTGGAGCTTCTTTTATAAAGCAACTAATCCTATTTAGGAGGGCTCTGTCCTTACAGTCTATCACCTTCCAAAGGCCCCAATTCCTAATACCAGGACATTGGAGATTGGGTTTCAACATATAAATTTTGGGGAGACACAAGCATTCAGACCAGAGCAACAAGGCAAGAGATGCTCTTCCATATCCTCTCGAAGGAATGTATTCCTGCTGACACCTTGATTTGAGATCATGAAACCCAGTTTTTGGGCTCTGATCTCTGGAACTAAGCTGGCAATAATTTGTTACCGCAGCAATGATAAATGGATACAATTACTGTTGGGCCTTACTGAGAAATGGAATTCTTTGGAGTGCAAATGGTACAACAACCATCTTAAAACAATAAACATTTCGAAAATTAAGAAATACTAAAGAAGGCCGGGCGCGGTGGCTCAAGCCTGTAATCCCAGCACTTTGGGAGGCCGAGACGGGCGGATCACGAGGTCAGGAGATCCAGACCATCCTGGCTAACACGGTGAAACCCCGTCTCTACTAAAAATACAAGAAAATTAGCCGGGCGAGGTGGCGGGCGCCTGTAGTCCCAGCTACACGGGAGGCTGAGGCAGGAGAATGGCGTGAACCCGGGAGGCGGAGCTTGCAGTGAGCCGAGATCGCGCCACTGCACTCCAGCCTGGGGCACAGAGCAAGACTCTGTCTCAAAAAAAAAAAAAAAAAAAAAAAAAAATAAAGAAAAGCTAATAGAAAATTATACCCAACCTCATTTGTAATTCAATTATCTCAACAATTAGACACTATTAAGAAACCAACTTAGAATACAGATGTGGGTGGGGATACAGGAAACAGCCGCTCTAATTTATTATTAATGGAAGTGTAAATCCTTACAACCTTAATAAAAGGTAATTTGGCAATGTAGATCAATGTAGATCTGCATGCCTAACCCCTAGGTGATATTACTGCCTCTCTCAACAGGGACTATCAAATACTTTATTTGATACCTATGCTAATCTGCATTTTCTAATTTTCATATAGCAACAATAAAAAATAGATAAGATGTATTGAGTGAGTTAATTATTCTAGGCAGTGTGCTAAGTGCTATATATATATGATCTCAATTAATCTTTTTTATTTATATTTATTTATTTACTTCTTTTTCGAGACAGAGTCTTGCTCTGTCACCCAGGCTGGAGTGCAATGGCACCATCTCGGCTCACTGCAACCTCTGCCTTCCAGGTTCAAGCGATTCTCCTGTCTCAGCCTCCTGAGTAGCTGGGATTACAGGCGTGCGCCACCATGCCTGGCTAATTTTTTTGTATTTTTAGTAGAGCCAGGGTTTCACCATATTGACCAGGCTGTTTTCAAACTCCTGACCTCGTGATCCGCCCTCCTCGGCCTCCCAAAATGCTGAGATTACAGGAGTGAGTCACTGCACCGGGACAATCAGTCTTAATTAAAACCTACAAAACAATATTTTTAAAAATACTTTTTTGCATATTAAGTAACTGAGTCTCAGAGAGGTTTAGAGACATTTTCATAATCATACAACTACTAAGTGTCAGATTCAAATTTGCATTTACCTCAGTCCAGGGTTATTATTCTTAAACACGATGTCAACTCTGCCTTAATAAATATAACATGTAGAAAAAAGTCATGAAGAAAAAAGAAGGGCTGGGTGCAATGGCTCACGCCTGTAATCCCAGCACTTTGGGAGGCTGTGGCGGGCATATTGAGGTCAGGAGTTTGAGAACAGCCTGGTCAACAAAGTGAAAACCCGTCTCTACTAAAAATACAAAAATTAGACAGGCGTGTTGGCAGGTGCCTGTAATCTCAGTTACTCAGGAGGCTGAGGCAGGAGAATCACTTGAACCCGTGAGGCAGAGGTTGCAGTGAGCTGAGATCAGGCCACTGCACTCCAGTATGGATGACAGAGCTAGACTCTGGTCTTAGTTTCAGAGAGCTTTAGTATAGCATTTGATGTAGTCTAATAACAGTGATTCTCTGTATATCACAGACTTGGTTAATATTGAGTCTATTTCATTAAAGTGTTCATTCAATTTAGGCATAGGTTAAGCATGCAACAGATTAGATACAAATTTCGCTGTAACTAGTGCATTTCCAATATATAATCCAAACAGTGGAATTTGAATTTAGTTGTTCCTAACAGGGAAAGATGCCAACTACATAATGTAAAGCTGTCTACACATTCACAGGGATCGATGTATAAGCAGTAGAATGAATCTTTCACCCTTTCCCATGAACATTTATTTGAGAAATCTGTTGTAGTGAGGGAAGTTTACAACCAAAATAATTAATTGCTTCCTAACCTAGGCTAGTTTATTAACTGGTTTTTCATGTAGGTTAGTCTCTTTTACTTTTTCTAAATGCCTTAGACTTAGGTTAAGTGGCTAAAACAACTTGCAGTGAACTGACTTGCTCTTCAAATGCTTGCTCTTCTATATGCAATTATTTATGAATTTGTAAATTATAATATTTGGGGGTTGTCTGAGGAACAGTTACATATCTAAAAAATTTTAACTTATGATTTCCAGGTGATAAGCTTCTTAAATCTCTCTTTCCTCGGGGTTCTTTTAGATTTTAATGAGAGTGGGTGCTGACAGTCTTCTTTACTGGCTTATAACAATGGCCACTTACTGACTCACAGTTCTGCAAGTCAGAAGTCCAGGAACGGTATGTCCGGTGCTCTGCTCAGGGTATCATGAGGCTAAAATCCAAGTATTGTCCAGGCTCTGGGAAAATACTTACTTCTACGCTTGTTCAGATGGTTGGGAGAATTCAGTTCCCGGTGGTTGTAAGGAAAGTCCACCCCCTCCCCTCTTCCTTTTTTTTTTTTTTTCCTAAACTGGCTATCAGCCAGGGGCCACTTTCAGCAACTAGAAGCCATGTCATTCTTGCTGCACGACCCCTACCATCTTCAAAGTCAGCCACAGAGCATCCCCTTGCATTAAACTCTGCTTGCACTTTGAATCTCTTTCACTTCGTTTCCTGCCAGGTGGAGGCAAGTCTTTGCTTATAAGGGCTCAAGGGCTCTAATGATTAGTGGGGCCCACTCAGTATAATCTGTCCTTTGCCATATAATGTAACACAATCACAAGAGTGATACTCACCATATTCAGCTTCTTCCCACATTGTAGGGCAGGGGATCTGGCTAGGAGGAGCGTCACTGAAGGCCATCTTGGAATTCTGCCCACTACTGCTACTTAGCATTTAGGCCACTGAGCTATTTGAAAAATTCATCCAGCATTCATGTAATATATACAACGAGCATCTACAAGTTACTAGGCATGTTTCTAAGCAAGACTAACCATGCAATCTACTTACTCTTCTTGGTTTAACCCATGGCTCATCATATAAGCAAGTTCTCTGAGACATGGGAATATCTTTTGCTCTAAATAATACAATATACCCAGAAAATTATTGCTTCACACTAACATTTCTTTCATCCCTTAGAATACATAATATATTAAAATGTTTAATCCACTCTTGGAAATGAAAAGCAATTGGAAGACCTAACTGGCCTGTCCCTATCATTTTTTCATACCTTTCTGTCTATAAAACTCACCTAGCTTATAGTGGATAAGATGAAAATAGTAAATGAGAACAGGGAGGATTACTCCATAAAACTTAAGAAGTTTACATTTCATTTCTGAACATTGATGTAAAATAAATTGTTAACATTAATAAATTAATTAATGTTAATTAGTTTCTTTAATGTTAATTAAAGAAAGAAGGTTATAAAAGAAGTGATGTAGAATTTTCTATATCTTGACTTAAAAAAAACTATCATCACTTATTTACATATTTAGATTCTAATTAAATAATACCAAGTGTCTGATTAGGTTTTAGTTAGTATAAAAGTGATTACCCCAACTCTAGATTCATGCACAGTCCATGTTATCTTTGTTCATATTGACTTTAAAAACTGTAAGAATAGGCAGCTAACTCTACTATGGCTATCACTGGATTCATTCTGATTGAAAGAGAGTCTAGAATAAAAGATGTGGCCCTTCGTTAAAAAAAATCAGTGCACCTCATTCTTATTTTATAGAGATTGAATGGTTTCAGAATCAGCACAGATGATTACAAACAGAGAGAGTGGGGAGTGTGTACTTGATGGAAAATTGCAATACAAAGCCCAAGGGGAATTTTTGGAGTGGTGAGAACATACCCACATGTTCCAAAATCAATGATGTGGTTAGGACAGGCAGAAAAGGGCTCATACAGAACTGAGGCCAGAGCAGGGGGCACTGAAGAATGGGCTATATTTTTGGTTGTCTACAAGACAGTATTATTTTCTGATGGCCAAAAGACACTGAAGAATGATTGTTAAACTATTAGTACACTGGATGTGTTTTCATTTCTTACTTCCTCAATTGCCATCCAAAAGGAAATTCAGAAAGAAAGAGAGGGGTAATACATGACTTTGCAGAATCAAAGGAAAGCACTTAACTATTCTCTATGAACATCAATTTTATATTTATATGTATTCAATAATTTCCTATGCACAAACTACAGAATACAGTATAATCTGTGTATCTTCCTTCTATCCATTATCTATGGCTCCAGTTTGGTCTTGTTCTCCTCCCAGCCAGTTTCTCTATTCCAGTCTACCCTTATTGTTCTTTTTTCTATGTTTCCATTGTACTTCTATTTCACATTATAATGCTTTGAAAGTCACCATTTTTTCTGATGGTTTCAAGATAATTGGTTTTGTCCCTCAAGATTACAAAGTTCTCAAAAACTGAAAACTTTTATATAAAAAGAATGGACTGTCAACCCAGCTCTGCCATTTACTAGTAGTATAAATGATACAGAAGCTAAAAAGAAATTATTTAAGCAGTTGGTGAGACTAAGAGAGTCCTTGGTAAGGTTCTCTTTTAACAAAAAGCAGCCCCCAAATTATTTCTTTTCTAACAAAGAGCAGCTTGTAAAATCGAGCTGCAGATGTAGATAAGCAAGCTGAAAGCTTGCACAGGTGAATGCTGACAACTGTGCCAGTAGGAAAAGGTTACTTGGGGGCCAGGCATGTTCAACCTGGAGGCTCCATCTTCTCTTTTCTTTGCCAACCAAGTGTACAGTAAAGGAACAGGCAACATGGTGCTGGCCAGGTAGGGGACCCATCTGAATAATAAAAGATGAGGGTGGGGCGGCTAGCTTCTTTGCACTATGCAAATAGCACACCTAGTCTGACCAATCTCTTGTGCCCTATGTAAATTAGACACCACCTCCACAAGCTCATCTGTAAAACCCCCTGTGCATTTCGCCAGGAAACTGGGAGACCCACGTAGGAGCCCCTCTGTTTCTACAGGGGAGAGAGTTTTTCTCTTTCTCTTGCCTATTAAACCTCTGCTCTTAAACTCACTTGTGTGTCTGCGTCCTTAATTTCCTTGTCATGAGACAACAAACCTCAGGTATTTACCCCAGACGAATGATCTTGCTTCATGACCTTGGACATTTGTCCAAAATATTTAATATTTTAAAAACTTTATTTATTCCTAAACTTTAAATCGCTCAGTAAACTAACAGATAAACAATTGCCTTTGCTGAGCTCTTGTTGAGAACAAGGACTTGTGTCTTTGCTCTGTAAGGCAACAAGGGGCACATCTGAATTCTTAATAAACAGTGCTGGGACTGAGTAACTTCTGGGAACTCCAGAATGGTAAAGAAAACAAGTAGAACTGCATAAGGCAAATGTCATTGACAGATTATGAGTGGAGGCAGACAGTCTTTTTTATTCTTTAAAGGATATAATGAACGAACGAATGCTATCAACTGAATGTTTGTGTTCCTCTAAAAATTCATACGTTGAAATCCTAACCAATAATGTGATGATATTAGGAGGTGGAGCCTTTGGGATGTGATTAGGTCATGAAGGTAGAGATCTCATGAATGGGATTTGTGTCCTTATAAAGGAAATCCCAGAGAGCTCCTGTATCCCTTTGGCCATGTGAGAAAACAGTGAGAAGACAGCGGTCCGTGAAGCAGGATCAAGTCCTCACCAGACACTGAATCTGCTGGTACCTTGATCTTGGACTTTGTAGCCTTCAGAACTGATAGAAATGAATTCCTATTTTTTATAAGCCCCTTAGTTTATGGTATGTTTGTTAGGGCAGCTCAAATGATCTAAGACAACGATTTGGAACTTATAATTTATAGCCATTAAAATTCTGCAATTCAAGGGAGAAAATAAAATTTTAAACACCAAAAGAGAGTTTATCAAGTAAAACAATCCTATGTATTGTTATTTACATGAGGGTCATTCTTGACTCTTCTCCATTAACCGCCACCCACCTCCCCTTCCCAACCCCCTGGCGTACCTTAGGTGGGAGGCATCTTCTGATGTAGCTCCCAGTGATCCCACCTACTGGTGTTCATGTCTTTTGTGTAAAACTCTTGTCTAAGTGTGGGCTGGACCTAGTGATGTCTTCCTAGCCAATATATTATGACAAAGTTGATATAGTGATCTTCTGTGATTAGGTTGTAAAAGGCTCTGACTTTGGTCTTGCTGGTGTTTTCTTTAGCTATTCTTACATGTTTGCTTTGATGAAGTGGGCCTCCTGGCAAGGAATGAAATGCTGCCAGTAATCACTTGAGTGAGCTTGGAAGCAAATCTTTCTCCAGTTGAATCTTGAGATGAGGGTAGATTCCAGGTTGACGCCTTGATTACAGCCTCTTGAGAGAAAAACACTGTGGGAGGGAACCCAGCTAAGGGGTACATGAATTCCTGACCTACAGAAATAGTGAAATAATAAATATGTGTTTCTTAAGTGAATAAAACTTAGTTATGCAGCGCTAGATGAGGAATATATCTCACATCCAATTCATCAATAAATTCTGTCAGTTCTATCTTCAAATTAAGAATAGAAATTTCTAAAATTTTCTGAATTCTACAATTCAGTAGTAGAATAGAATCTGACTACATCTGGTACCACCTTCAGCTAATACAATAACATTTCTCAGCTGACTATTGCAATAACTTAAGAATGTGTGACTTTTCTGCTTTTGCCTTTGTCTCCTTAATGCTATTCTCAAAACAGCAGGCAAAGTGATCCTGCTAATGGATTCCATTCTCATTCAGATACTCAGCCACCTTACAAAAACCATAAGACCCTGCATGATCTGTTTCCTTTCCCTGTGTATACCTCACACGACTATGCTGGCTTTTCATACTTCCCTACATTGCTAAGCACACTCTAATACTTTTGAACTCACTATTTTCTCAGCAGAGAAAGCTCCTTACCGAATATCTTCATGGCTGACTCCCTCAAATATCTTTACTCCAGTGCTTTTCAAATAGTTCTTCCCCAGGTGCTTTATCTAAAATTGCACTGCGTCTTCCCATCATAGGTCCTTGTATTGATTTTTCATGAGAGAACATTTTATGCCCCTTATTTATTTATCTTGCTTATTATTTGTTTCCTCCACTAGGATGTAAACTCCATTAGGGTGTTGAGATTTTTATTTTGTTTACTGTTGTATCTTAATGCACAGGACAAAGCTTAACATATAGTAGGCATTCATTAAATAACTGCTGAATTAACTAAAGAAGCAGATGAATGAATATTACTAATTTCTACTAGTTAAAAGAGGCTAGTAGAAAAGCTCTGTTTTGAAAAGAAGACCTGTATCAGATAGGTGTACAAAGGTATTTATGTGGCACTTAAAACTACAAGAAGCTTTACATTAATAAAATGCTAAGAAGAGGCGTGGAATTAAGCCAACTTTTGACTCTTCCTAACAAACAAGAGTAAATTTTGGCATGGAATAGTCTAAACCACAGATAACTGACAACATTCAAATTAGGCACTGAGTCAGAACACTAATTAAAATTTACATTTAAAAGCTAATTGAGCTATGTTCACTTGCATACATTTTTTTTTGATAGAAAATTACTTTCTCTGTTTTAATTGAAAAGAATAAGACAAAACTGACAGAGGGTCTCTTTTTGTTGTTTAAAAATTACTATTCAGAACACCTGTGAAAGAATTCTTAAGGCGCTTTACAATGTGTTTAGTATTGGCAGTAACCTCAAGACATGAGTGTTCCATTTAACTTTTATGTTGAACCAGTAGCCTAAACCCTCCCCTCAGGATCTGAAAGTCAATTATTAAAAGCGCAGGTCATCAAAACTTTTCATCAGATACTCCTAAGAGGAAAAATTGTTGAACACTTCTCAGATGTTTATATTCATTCAAGAGTTATATGCATCCAAAATAAAGGGAGGGAGGAATATTTACCAAGCAAATGAAAAGCAAAAAAAAAAAAAAAAGCAGGAGTGGCAATCCTAGTCTCTGATAAACAGACTTTAAACCAACAAAGATCAAAAATGACAAAGAAGGGCATTATACAATGGTAAAGGAAACAATGCAGTAAGAAGAGCTAACTGTCCTAAATATATACGCGCCCAATACAGGAGCACCTAGAATAATAAAGCAAGTTCTTAGAGATCTACAAAGAGACTTATACTCTAATAGTGGGAGACTTTAACACCTCACTGTCAATATTGGACAGATAAATGAGACAGAAAATTAATAAGAATATTTAGGACTTGAACCCAGCTCTGGACCAAGCAAACCTAATAGACATCTACAGAACTCTCCACCCCAAATGAACAGAATATACATTCTTCTCAGCACCACATAGCACTTATTCTAAAATAGACCACATAATTGGAAGTAAAACACTCCTCAGCAAATGCAAAAGAACGCAAATCATAACAAACAGTCTCTCAGATCACAGTGCAACCAAAATAGAATTCAGGATTAAGAAATTCAATTAAAACTGGACAACTACATGGAAACTGAACAACCTGCTCCTGAATGACTCCTGGATAAATAACAAAATTAAAGTAGAAATAACAAAGTTCTTTAATTTGATCTAAAATCGACACCTTAATATCAAATTAAAGTAGAGAAGCAAGAGCAAACAGATTTAAAAGCTAGCAGAAGACAAGAATTAATTAAGATTAGATCAGAACTGAAGGAGATAGAGACGCAAGAAACCCTCCAAAAAAAAAAATCAATGAATCTGGAAGCAGTTTTTTTTTTTTTTTTAAATAGATTAACAAAATAGACTGCTAGCCAGATTAATAAAGAAGAAAAGAGAGAAGAATCAAATAGGAGCAATAAAAAATGATAAAGGGGATGTCACCACTGATACCACAGAAATATAAACTACCACCAGAGAATACTATAAACACCTCTATGTAAATGAAGTAGAAAATCTAGAAGAAATGGGTAAATTCCTAGACACATACACCCTCCTAAGACTAAACCAGGAAGAAGAATTTCTGAATAGACCAATAACAAGTCTAAAACTGAGGCAGTAATTAATAGCCTACCAACCAGAAAAAGCCCGGGACCAGACAGATTCACAGTCAGATTCTACAAGAGGTACAAGGAGGAGCTGGTTCCATTCCTTCTGAAACTATTCCAAACAATAGAAGAAGAGGGACTCTTCCCTAACTCATTTTATGAGGCCACCATCATCCTGATACCAAAACCTGGCAGAGACACAACAACAACAACAAAAATTTCAGGCCAATATCCATGATGAATGTGGATGCAAAAATCCTCAGTAAAATACTGGCCAAATCTAGCAGCACATCAAAAACTTACCCACTACAATCAAGTCAGCTTCATCCCTGGGATGCAAGGCTGGTTCAACATACACAAATCAATCAACATAATCCATCACATAAACAGAGCCAATGACAAAAAACCACATGATTATCTCAATAGGCACAGAAAAGGCCTTCAATAAAATTCAACACCCCTTCGTGCTAAAAACTCTCAATAAACTACATATTAGTTTGAGATGAAACATATCTCAAACTAATAAGAGCTATTTATGACAAACCCATAGCCAATATCATACTGAATGGGCAAAAGCTGGAAGTATTTCCTTTGAAAACCAGCACAAGACAAGGATGCCCTCTCTCACCACTCCTCTTCAACATAGTATTGAAAGTTGTGGCCAGGGCAATCAGGCAAGAGAAAGAAATAAACGATATTCAAATAGGAAGAGAGGAAGTCAAATTGTCTCTGTTTGCAGATGACATGATTATATTTAGAAAACCCCATTGTCTGAGCCCAAAAACTTCTTAAGCTGATAAGCAACTTCATCAAAGTCTCAGGATTCAAAATGTATTTGCAAAATTCGCAAGCACTCCTACACACCAATAAAAGAGAAGCATAGAGGCAAATCATGAGTGAACTCCCACTCGCAATTGCTACAAAGAAAATAAAATACCTAGGAATATAACTTACAGGGATGTGAAGGACTTCTTTAAGGAGAACTACAAATTACTGCTCAGGGAAATAAGAGAGGACACAAACAAATGGAAAAAAAATTCCATGCTCATGGATAGGAAAAATCAATATCATGAAAATGGCCATACTGCACAAAGTAATTTGTAGATTCAATGTTTTTCCCATCAAGCTACCATTGACTTTCTTAACAGAATTAGAAAAATCTACTTTAAATTTCATATGGAACCAAAAAGAGCCCACATAGCCAAGACAATCCTAAGCAAAAAGAGCAAAGCTGGAGGTATCATGCTACCTGACTTCAAACTATACTACAAGGCTACAGTAACCAAAGAGCATGGTACTGGCATCAAAACAGATATATAGACCAATGGAACAGAACAACGGCCTCAGAAATAACACCACATGTCTACAACCATGTGATCTTTGACAAACCAGACAAAAACAAGCAATGGGGAAAGGATTCCCTATTTAATAAATGGTATTGAGAAAACGGGCTAGCCATATGCAGAAAACTGAAACTGGATCCCTTCCTTACATCTTACACAAAAATTAACTCAAAGTGGATTAAAGACTTAAACATAAAATCTAAAACCACAAAAACCCTAGAAGAAAACCTAAGCAATACCACTCAGAAACACAGGTATGAGCAAAGACTTCGTGACTAAAACACCAAAAGCAATTGCAACAAAAGCCAACATTGACAAATTGGATCCAATTAAACTAAAGATTCTGCACAGCAAAAGAAGCTATTATCAGAACAGCAAATGTACAGAAGGGGAGAAAATTTTTACAATCTACCCATCTAACGAAGGTCTAATATCCAGAATCTACAAGGAACTTAAACAAATTTACAAGAAAAAAGGAAACAACAAGCAGGACTGGTGGCTTACGCCTGTGATCACAGTGCTTGGGGAGGCTGAGGCGGGTGGATCACCTGAGGTTGGGAGTTCGAGACTAGCCTGGCCAACATGGAGAAACCCCATCTCTACTAAAAATACAAAATTAGCCAGGCATGGTGGCACATGCCTATAATCCCAGCTACTCGAGAGGCTGAGGCAGGAGAATCACCTGAACCCAGGAGGTGGAGGTTGCGGGTGAGCCGAGATTGTACCATTGCATTGTAGTCCAGGCAACAATAGCAAAACTCCATCTCAAAAATAAAAATAAAAATAAAAATAAACAACCCTATCAAAAAGTGGGCAAAGGATATGAATGAACGCTTCTCAAAAGAAGCCATTTACACGGCCAACAAACATATGAAAAAAAGCTCATCACTTGTTATTAGAGAAATGCAAATCAAAACCACATGAGATACCATCTCATGCCAGTCAGAATGGCGATCATTAAAGGTCAGAAAACAGCAGATACTGGTGAGGATATGGAGAAATAGAAATGCTTTTACACTGTCGGTGGAGTGTAAATTAGTTCAACCATTATGGAAGACAGTGTGGCAATTCCTCAAGGATGTAGGACCAGAAATACTATTACTGGGTATATACACAAGGGAATACAAATCATTCTGCTATAAAGACACATGCACATGTATGTTTATTGCAGCACTATTTACAATAGCAAAAACTTGGAACCGACCCAAATGCCCATCAATGATAGACTGGATAAAAACAATGTGGCATACATACACACCATGGAATACTATGCAGTCATAAAAAAAGAATGAGTTCATGTCCTTTGCAGGGACATGGATGAAGCTGGAAACCATCATTCTCAGCAAACTAACACAACAACAGAAGACCAAACACCGCACGTCTTCACTCATAAGTGGGAGTTGAACAATGAGAACACGTGGATACAGGGAGGGGAACATCACAAATTGGGGCCTGCTGTGGGGTTGGGGGCAAGGGGAGGGAGAGCATTAGGACAAATACCTAATGCATGTGGGGCTTAAAACCTAGATGATAGGTTGATAGGTGCAGCAAACCACCATGGCACATGTATATCTATGTAACAAACCTGCACATTCAGCACGTGTATCCCAGAACTTATAGTAAAATAAAAAAATAATAATAAATAAAAATAAAAAGAGTTATATGCAAGCAAAGCTATAATAATCAAAGCAGTATGGTACTGGCATGAAAGCAGAGACAGAGACCAATGCAACAGAATAGTGAGCCCAGAGATAAATGAAAGCATATATGGTCAAACTAACTTTAAACAATGGCACCAAGAGGACTCAATACACTGTTGGTGGAAATGTAAGTTGGTACAACCATTATGGAAAACAGTATGGAAGTTTCTCAAAAAACTAAAAATAGAACTATCATATGATCCAGCAATCCCTCTTCTAGGTATGTACCCAGAAATAAATAAAGTCAGCCCCTGGTAGTGATATCTGCAGTCTCACATTCATTGCAGCCTTATTCATAATAGCCAAGAAATAAAAACAACTTAAGTGTCCGTCAATGGTTGGGAAGGATGGATAAATAAATTGTGGTGGATATATATACATATATATACATATATATCCACCACAATTATATATCTGTGTGTATATAATATATACATATATGAGATGTTTTCAATTTGTAACAATATTTCATTATATATATAATTATATAAAATATTATTCAGGCTTATAAAAGGAAATCTTGCCATTTTCTACAACATGGATAAACTTAAAGGATATTACATGAAATAAGCCAGACACAGAAAGAAAAATACTGCCCAATTTTACTTTTATGTGGGATCTAAAAGAAAGTACAATACATAACATGGTGGTTTGGGATGTGGCCAGGGAGAAGAAATGGGGCGATGTAGGTCAAAGGGAACAGAGATGCAGTTGTATATGATGCAAAAGTCTACATATCTAATGTACAACATGAGGACTATAGTTAATAACACTGTATTTTATATTGATCATTTTAAACACGTAGATTTTAAGTGCTCTTATCCCAAAATGGACTGTAACTATGTGAGATGATTAATATGTTAATTTGCTTGACTGTAGTAATCATTTCACTATGTATATTAAAACATCATTGTGTGTACATTAAACATATATAATAAAAACAAATGAATTATAAGTATATTCTTTCATACTAATATATCCCATTACAAAACATACACAAACTGAGATCAAATTTAAAAGAATAAGAGAGAGGAAATACTATTCAAAAATAATTTTATTGTAGGTTTTAATCAAAAAAGCACTTTTTACTCTATCTAACGATTATTATTAATTAATACTACTTAGTGAGAGTTGTGTTATTGAATATTTTCCATTACATTTTAGGACCTTAGTTTACATTTTACATTACTGAGGTCTCATTCCAATATTTGATTTCCTTAGCTTCATTGCCGGGAAGAAGCCGTCACAAAGATGCAGAGACCTAATTGCAGGAAATCCCCCATAATCTGCATTAATGTTATCTATGCATTCTCAATGATAATACTGTTAAATAATACCATCCAACAGCTAAGCAAATATTGTAAACAATTTTGCTTAACAGTTCAATAGTACTCAATAGCTATCAGTTGTCCTTACTTGCTAGTGGAAGCTGTTGCACCTTTATATTTATAAATTCGTTATTTGGAAGATTTTATGACAGAATAGAAAATTTTGTCTCCAAGTTTTAAAAGTACACAGATAAAAGATTTTTTTCAGCTTTTACATATTTTTTGTTAACAAATCCAGGTAGTTATGAAAACGTATCCAAACAAACATAACATTTTCAGAATACTCCCTTGTAACATTTTTAAAACAAATAATATTTGCTTTTCCATTACTGTGAAAAATTACCTTTATCTTGAAGGGGCACCTGACATGAAGTGCCTGTGTCTGTGTGTTAATAGGATATACGCCAAGTGGCAACTCACCAGACATCACACGAAAGGCTGCAAATTTGAAATTTTTATTTCAAAAAGAAAATGCACAAATCATTCTTAAGTTTGACAACTTGTTTGAGTATTCTGTCACAAGATAACCCTGAACATCTGTCTGGACAAAAATCTGTCATGGTTACTTCCTATTTATTAAAAAGTCTTGTAGTGATTCTGCCATTCAAAATAACACAAATCTACCTGACTGGGCACAAACAAAAAGGGTCACTGCCAATTGCTGCATGTTGTGGAATTGCCACGCGTGGTTCATAATATCACGTGACCCTGAGTAAAACGTGATCATCCTGCACAGGAACCAAATCCAGGGGTACCATGAGTACCCTTATATTAATAACGAGGAAGTTATTACAATATTTAGTTCAATATCTGTATTCAACCTTTGAACAAAGGTGAAGTAGCATGGAGCAGTGGGAAGAAACAGAACTGTAAGATCACCACCACCTAGAAGGAAATATCAATATATTTTCATCTCTTCTAAATAAAAGAATTTCACTGGACTCTTTTCTACTCTCTGTTTTATAGTACGTGGGCCATTAAATAGTAAGATGCCTAGCAATCAAATTTAAAAGAAGAAAAAAGTGAAGGAAAAAGGCGTTTGAAATCAGTAGACTGTATATATACAGAAGTACACAAAACAGAGTGCCCTTCATTTTGAATAAAGACTCTATTTTGACATACATATTCTCTTGAAGTTAATATAAAAGACCTAACTATGCTTTTGTACATGGTTCATGCCAATGATTAAATATTCACTTTTATTCATTCCTATATTAATTATAGCCAAACAACAACAACAATAGCTACTTCCTCCACTGTAACAGGGTCTAAACAGAAAATGATCACTATGCAGACAACTTGAGGAAGGTTTAATGGGACTGTTAAAAAAGGTTGCAGGGAGAAAAATCACATGGTATAGGTTGTACATTGGTGGTACACGTTATAGGTGGTACATTGGGTACACAGGTGATACTGTTAACACTCAGGCCTGACGTGTGGGACTTCAGGAATGAGTCAGCCGCCATGAAAAGAGAAGGGAAGACACAGTCAACTGAAGGAGAGCCCACAGATAGGGAAGCAGAGAATACCTACTCTGAACTCTCTTTTTTTCCTGTAATCTCCTGCTGGGACTGCCAATTGACTTATCCAAACAAAAGCCAGGGGCAAGAGAGACTCCGGACATTGTCCATGGAGGTTAACCTCCAGGGTAGGGGCAGGGAAACTGTGGAGTGGGTCTTAAGAGGCAAACAGAAGACATCTGGCAAGATCATCTTAAGTTCCTTCCCCTCCATATGATTAAAATAATTAAGTGGCAGATTGGCAGGGTCTAAATTCTGTGTTTATATAAAAAGATATGGGGAGATTATACAGTCTGTTGCTGTTGCTCTCAAAACATGGCTAATTATAGGGTTTTCAAAAATTATCTACTTTTCTTACTCTTTTAAATAGGCAATGTATCTAGGTTACAAAATCTGAAAGATGCAAATGAGATGACAATGAAAATTAAGTCTCCCGTCCTCCTCTCTCTGTGCCCATTTTCCCCTCGTTAAAACATTGTACCTAGTTTCTTTTGTATCCATTCAGAGATGTTCTATGCAATTGCACTCAAGGTAAGTAATAAATATTTCTTTTACATGAATAGTAGAATGTTATACACACAGACTGCATATTGCTTTTGAAATGTAATAATACATCTTGGGCTGGTTTACAGTTAGCATGTAGAGTGCTTTCTAAAGTAAATAAGATTTTATTTGGATGAGTATAACAAAATGTTTTTACCAATTCTACATTGATGAGTATTTGTTTTCATTTTTTTACAACCAAAACTACCATGAATATTATCATACATACATCATTTTGCACCTATCTTAGTAAATCTGTAATTAGTATTTAAAAGGAAAATTGCTTTGTGAAAATACATGTATTTTAAAATGTAAAAGATAACTGATAAACAATCATCCATAACATTTTAACAATTAAACTTCCATCTTCAATTTGCAATTCTGTTTCCCCACAGTTTCACTAGTAGGCTGCCACCATTTTTTTTTTTTTAATTTTTGCCAATCTGATAGGTGAAAGCAGTATATGATTATATTTTATAATTCAAGTTGAATACCAATTCTTGTGTTTAAGAACCATATACAGTATATATTTTTAATGGAATTATTTGCTTATATTCTTCAACCATTTTTATGGGTTTGTAGGGGTTCTGTGTTAATTAAAGAAATTAGTTCCTCACCACTGAAAAGATTTGATATGCAAAACTGATTTATTAAAAAGTATTTTCCTAATATAAAAAAGTCTCTGATTTTTTTTTTCTTTTGATATTTTCATTGTTTCTCTCTTTCTCTTTCTCTTTTCTAATTTTTGAATATCTGGTACATTCTAGTGGCTTGTGCTAGCTTCGGACCCATTTTTTTTCCCCTCAGCTGGCCATCCAAACACCATTTATTAAATAATTGATCTTGCCTCCATTGACTTAAAATTTTTTGAAAAAATAGAAATTCTTGAATATAATAAGGTATATTTCTGGTCTTTCTATTCTGCATCATTAATATTATTTGGCAGTCTTCATTAATATTATTTGGCAGTGTTCTATTTTAGCAAGTATCACATAGTTTTAATTATGGGTAAGGACAAAAAATGAACATGATTGTACTAAAATTATACAAAAGCATCCACTGTGATAGAGAATGCATATGAACATATCAAACTTAGGACATAACTTGAATGGATTCTTTGGGTTTGGGTGAAATAAAGGGACTCAGAAATATTTTCAATACAAAGAATAAATAAAAGTATCCAGGTTATGTTAGATAAAAGGTCAAATCAGTTCAAGCACACTGAAGGAAAAGAATGAAAGAAAAAAATTAGTAATTGTTGATATCGTTATTTGTCATTGTCATCAGCAGCAACAGCACCACCACCATTTATTGACTGGATATAGTTACTAAATAGTAACTAATATATCCTAATAGTTACTATTATCCACATTCTACACTATAGAAACTGAAGTTCAGGGAATTTCAGATCATTCAGCAAGGAAAGGTCAAAACCACCACTGAGTTTGTGGTCTGCCTGATTTTGCAGCTCCAATTCAATAAAAATACTGGTAATATTTACTAAATACATTAGGCTAAGTGTGAGAATTTGTAAGATGCAAACATACATGTAAGACTAAAAACATAAATACCAAACAATTGATAAAGACAAAATATGGTACAGAATTTCAGCAGAGTTGGAAATTCTTAAGATTGGAGTTGTTCAAGTGAGACTTCATACTACTGATAAGACTACTAAAGCCCCAGGAGGTAAAGACAGGGGTGGCCATTCCAGGAAGAGGCACTGAATGCCAAACATAACATTATAGAGGGGAGATGGCTTATAGTGTGTTTGGAGGACAAGAGGTGTAGAGAGTTTACTGGAATGGGAATTTTAATATTCATTGATTTGTTTATATATTTATTTTGTAATAGAATAGTGCCTTGGCACTCTCTGATGGACAAGAAGAAAGCCAATATTTGTTTCTTGCCAGATGAAATACACTCAACACACATGACAGCATGAGTCAGGCCTGGAGTATTTGCATAGTTATATAATGCTTTATGAATTGGGAATGTTGAAGTGGCAACTGTGTTAATAATTCTTGGGTGTCAAGGAGAAGGTCATCACACTCTGAGGTGCTTTCTATAAATATTTTGGCAATTCAGTTTCTAGAGAATCTTTCTAATGTCTAAATGATTAGACATGGCATATACAACAATTATTAAAATTAGTGAAGGGTAAGAGATCAGAGATAGACTTTAGTATTCATTTAGATTTAGCAAGTGTCCATTTTCTTATTAACATGGTATCACTTTTACCATGAAATAATTTTCTGTTCATTCGGTCCCATTCAGTTGTTCTCTTTGGTTTTTTAACCAAAATTTTCACTTTTTAATAACATTTCTTCTGATACATATAGAAGGATTTTTCAGTGATTACAGAAATAAAAGGGTACACATTTTACTTTTCAGAAGTTCCTGTAAACAAAGATATAATAAAAGAAGTGATTTTTCATTTCCTATGTGCTGTAAAATGAAAAAACTTTTTAAAGCCATAATAGCCTATGAAATAAAAATACAATACATTCACATCACATTGAATGAAAGTCTCAAAATTGAATAAATATACTGATTTTTTATTACTTATGAAAAATTATATATACATAAATATACACACATACATACACTCACAAGCACACACACAGACAGCACCATGTACAGAGTAGGTACTCTTTTGCTTTCTGAATGCTAATTCTATTTCTTAATTTGTAAGATCAGTTTAGGTTCCAGGTAATCATTCTGGAATAAAAAATAGGATATTAGGCTGGGCATGGTGGTCATGCCTGTAATCCCAGCCCTTTGGGAGGCTGAGGTAGGTGGATCTCCTGAGGTCCGGAGTTTGAGATCAAACTGGCTAAAATGGGGAAACTGTCTCTACTAAAAATACAAAAACTTAGCCAGGCGTGGTGGCAGGTGCCTGTAATCCCAGCTACTTGGGAGGCTGAGGCAGGAGAATTGCCTGAACCTGGGAGGTGGAGAGTGCAGTGAGCCGAGATTGCATCATTGCACTCCAGCCTGGGCCAGGAGAGCGAGAATCCGTCTCAAAAATAAATAAATAAAAGTAGGATATTGACCATACAGAAGAACTTGTAGACTGAATGATTCAGATCTAACTCAAGTCTATATAAAAATGTATGCACAAAAAGATGAATAGTTTTCTAATCATTTTAAAAGGCGTACTCTTAAATATTTTAGTCAATTATAAATGTTGTTAATATCTGAAGAATTATAATGTTATGACTTGGAACTCTTTCTCACATTCATCTTTACAATAAGTCCTGCTTTAGAAACATAGTGTGGCTACTCCTTTCTCCTTTCAGCCTCTCTATATTTGTACAAGTTCGTTCTCGGAATCTTTTCACTTTACTCTTATCTATCATCTCCTCAAAACGCTGTTTCAAAACCCCTCTTCTAAGAATTCACCTCAACTAATCTCATCCAAATCGAAATATAGTTTTATTTTTCTTTCCTTGAGGGCTATTGTCATTATCGTACCATTGTTGCAAGATTACTTTATAAATGTTCTTTTCAGATTTGATTGCTTATTTATGTTTTTCTTATTCTTTTAAGAAAGAACGTAAACATTTTGAGGACAGACAATAATATTTATGTTTGTGAAATTGGTCCAGTGCATATTTTATGGTATTCCACAATCAGTGAGGACATTCACTGTCTGGGTGAGGTTAATAGAGTTATTTCTCATAGTTTTGGGGTTAATACTGTCAGTTAAAGAAAAGCTATAGTGATTATTCATATTAATATATCTTTCATTTAAATATCATTTATGCAAAATATATTGTATATTAAATTCTAATTGCATACTCCTACATTACTATAGTACAGATTATAAATGCTGCTAATATTGGTCAATATTTTCATCCCCTTGATAGAAACTAGTATTCAGCTTCACTACTGAATTAAAATTTTATTTTTAAAGTTTCATATTTTTACAGCTTCATTTGAATAAGAAAAAGATACAGATAGACGTAGGGAATTAAAAGAAAACAAAGCTTCAAGAAGAGTTAAATAAGAAGTTTAAGTAGAATGATCCACAATGCTGCACTTGACACTTGAGTCTCCAGGATGCACTTCTGTCTATAGCACATTGTACCCCCACTTTTATCTTTTTATCATCTGCTTTGCTGGTTTGTCCTTTGTTGTCTCATTGGGAAATCTTAGACTTCTCTATTACTTTAAGCGATTTTTAGTTTGTTGCATACCGAAAATAAAGAGGCCCAGACACAGTCATGAAAAGATGACTTTGCTTCCTTCACTCTACAGGCAACTACCACCACACGCACCCACACACCTCTTCCAATCCACTCTTCATTTTCTCCTCTTACTATGTATGAACTTCTTGTACCAATCTTCCTGTGCTACAGATATCACACCTTATCATTACTCAAGGATTTTGCACCAGAAACTCTTTCTTTTGTCCATCAATGTTGCCCTATTTGATTTTTCCCACCAGTATATTTAAAAAGCAATTTTTCCAATTGTAAAAGCAAAGAAGCAAAACTCTTTTCGTATAACATGTCCCTCTTCAGCCATTGCCACATTTCTCTCTTCCCTTCCCTAGCAAAACTCCTAAAATAATTGTTTTTGATAGCTCTCCTTTTCACTCTTGAATATATTCCCATCAGGTTTTACCTCTACTCAATTGAAAGTGCTTTTTGGATGACCTCCAATGACCTCTATGGTGCTAATCAGATCTCAATTTTACTTGACCTACCAGTAGCATTTGACACAGGTGATCACATCTCTCTTTTGATGCTTTATATAGTGTTACAGAATTCCATGCTCACTTGGTTTATCTTTTATATCTCTGACTGCTTCTCTTCAGTTTTCTTTTTTGGTTCTACTTTATCTCTTTGATTTTTTTAAATGTTGACATTACCACTAAATATTTGGACTTCTTTTCTTTTCTATTTGTATCATTCGCCTATGACCTTCTCTGTTAATATGGCTTTAAACCTTACCTATATGTTAATAATTTTCTCATTTTTAGTTCTAGCCCAGATGATGATGTTCAATAGTTACTTCACACTTTAATAGGTCAAAATTGATCTCTTGATAATATAAGCCAAATTATGCCTTTCATCTTCTCAGAGCCCTCTAATCATTTGGATTAAAGCTAATATTCTAATAATGCCTAGAAATTTTTATATAACCTGCCCCTACCCTTACTCTTTCCCCCTGTAACCTCATCTACTACTAGTCTTCCCCTCATTCAAGTTAACCCAGCCACCTTGGCCCCATTGTTGTCTTCCCAGCACCCTAAATAGACACCTTAATGCCTTCGCCCATGCTATTACTTCTTCCTGGCATCCTCTTTCTTCAGATACGTAGGTGGTTCACTCTCACTTCACTGAGGTCTTTTTCAAATGTCACCTTTTTAATAAGGCCTTTTCTTGCTTCCCCAGCTCAAAATTGCAACTACCTGACCCTTGTACTTTTTATGTTTCCTATTTGTTTTATTTTTCTTCCTCGTACTTATCAATGCCTTACAAGTATGGGTTTTATTTCTCTTAAAAGCTACATAAGGAAGGACTGGGTTTTTTGTCTCTTTTATTCATTGCTGTATCCCTGAAGACTACAATATGGCTTAACTCATGGAAGGTGCTTAATAAATTTTGGCTTTTTGGGTGAACAAGTTCTTCCTATGGGACAGGATTATAACTCTCATAGCTCTTACAGATATAAGGCTGCATGACTCCTGGTTGAATTCACACGGCTGTCCAACACTGTGGCCCCATAGTGCATTAATTCTTATGACAACCTTCTGAAAGTAAATATTATTATTCTAATTTTTAATGCCTGAGAAAAATGAGTCTTATAAAAATTAAGTATCTTGCTTAAAGTGAGAAACCTAATAAATAGTAGAAACAGGTTTGTATTCAGGTACAGTGAGGTAGATCCTAAACTATTAACTATTACTTTATGAGTTAAGAGGATAACAATATTTTCATATGTGAAACACAAACTCATTGCTTTGGAATCAGTTAATAATAAAATAAAACGTGTCCCGTGATTCATTATACATGGTATGTGATTAATAAATTTGATCTTTGTACTATAGACATTGAAAAATCATTGTTTAGTTTTAAAGCAATATGGATAATGATACGGTATGGATAGAGACTTGAATTAGGAAGACAAAGTAAAAAAATATAGCACTAGCAGTAAGGAAATGGTGTCAGATAAAGAAAGGGTATTGATTCATGAGACATTTCACAAGTGATTTGTTATATACAGAGAGTGAGAAAAGAAATTACCCCAGATACATACATGAGTGACTCAGAAAGTTGGTGGGAAAGGAAGTCAAATTGTGGAGTGGTCTGATGAACCTGAAGAAGTCAGAGGTGGAGTTTCTAACACTCAACTCTATTTTAGCGTGAATAGTAAAGTCAATATAATAGGGTTAATACATTAAATAACCCTTTAAAAGAACTAAGAAATTGATGAAGACTTTTACTTGTACTTTCTTGATCTGTATTATACTAGCAGACAGATGAGTGAAATATGTGTTGGTTATTGAAATGCATAAATGTGTATCAACTGGCCATCTGTGAATTTTGCTAGATTTCTCTGTATGTTAAATTTCTCTGACACTAAATGACATATATATTTCCAACTTGTTCTGACACTTAGAATGTTTCAAAAACTTTTCTCAACAGGTCCAGAAACTAGTTTGTTTATACAATGATTTTTCTATTACTCCTTTTACTCATTTCAAACTCTATTATTATTATTATTATTATTATTATTATTATTACTGTTATTTTGAGACGGAGTCTTGCTCTGTCGCCCAGGCTGGAGTGCAGTGGCGCAATCTCAGCTCACTGCAAGCTCCGCCTCCTGGGTTCACACCATTCTCCTGCCTCAGCCTCCTGAGTAGCTGGGATTACAGGCGCCCACCACCACACCCGGCTAATTTTTTGTGTTTTTAGTAGAGATGAGGTTTCACCGTGGTCTTCATCTCCTTCGTGATCCACCCACCTCAATCTCCCAAAGTGCTGGGATTACAGGCATGAGCCACCGCACCCAGCCTCAAACTCTTATTAAACTTAAATTTTAAATGTGCAGTTAGGATAAGACAAGAAGAGCAATGCAATGGTAGGAGTCAGGAGTCAAATGTCAGGAATCTGAGATCCAAATTCCATGTAATTATTAATCTGTGATATAACTTTGGGAACTGAAACTTTGGCGATACTTCTTATCCTTTCTAAATGACTCCAAAAACATACTCTCGAAGGTATAAATACATATACATATTATATATCATATATATGTTTAATAATAAATGTGTTAAGCACAATTGTATTTCTTGTATAGGTAATAAAATTGATGATCAGGGAGGCTGAATAATTTTTCAAGGACCACGCAGCTTAGGAGAGGCCTGAGTTGAAATTTTTCTTCAAGTATGTTTTTCTCCAAATCTTGTTCTCCTCTATTACATTATTCTATCTTTTATTGTTATTTTTATAGCTTTCATAATATGTAAGTAGATTGATGGGTACTATTGTATAAAGCACAGGATCAGATGTTAGCTCTTCTTCTTAGTAGCTGTGTATACCTAGCCTTTCTGAGTATTCATATTTTTCAGAGAAATGGAGACTAAAGAATTGTTGTCAATTAATGAAGTAATATTTGAAATGACTACCATAGCATCTAGCATTAACTATACTCTGTCTACCATAAGACAATCTTGTCATGACAAGAAGGAGTAGTCAAGGCAGAAAAGTTAGATGATTAGAATTCTTAGCAACACTCTCTCAGTCAGAGCCACACTAGAGTCTACAGTTTAACCTTAAACCTTAGTATTCCTTTCTTTATAGCAGAGAAAGAATAGTAAAAATTTCCAGAAGATTATCCAAGTCACTGTCTGATCACCAATTCTGTTCTTGAAATTTCTTGATCCTGGAAAGGGGTCTGTAGACACTTGACACAATTATGTCCAAGAATAAATAATTGTTGATAAATACATTGAATTCAGGTTTACAATCTAGTCAAGGAAGACTTGAAAATCACTAAATAAAATGTTTAAAATTAATGTATTGAGACAAAAGGGTTGGGAAAATGACTCTAGTGTTTGTGGTAGCTGCCTGAAATATCTAGAAGACTTAAAAAATATACATTCCTTGATCCATGTTTATTATAACTTGTTTACATTTTCTATCTCCTCCACAAGAGCTATATATTATGTGCATAGTAGGCAGTCAACAAAAACTGGGATAATAGATACTTGAATTAAAGAATGAATGACTAACATAAAACTCTCTTTCCTCAATATGCTTCCTAGGCAGTTTCTTGCTTCTGTTCACCGAAGTCTACCAGTCTACTTATGCAGCTGTCCCTACAATATCTCGTAATTGATTATCTAGACTGTCTTGTGTGATTTTCAGCATCATCAATCAATTTATGTCAACAGTTTACTGAGCAGCAGCTTCTTTTAAAATAATCATAAATTTTGGTTGGAAGAAAACAGAAGTTTCGCCATTTTGGTAAATTAATGACATTTACAGCTCTCTCAGAAACATATGTGCCCAGTGCCCAATTTAACAAGGAAAGTGACATGTACATTAGGGTTCTTCCCTTTAACAACTTCAGATAACTAAACCCAAGCAAGATAACCCAATTATCTGACATTCTGTCAAGAGTGGTTAGTGTATCAGGTCGACTGTCAAGTCTGAAGACAAGTCACTATCTGTGGAAGCTGTTCATTTTTCAATGGTCAAAAATAAATCATACATACCAAAGCAAGTACAAGAATTCTAAATTATTAAATGTAACAAGTATTTGATTGAAATATCCAAGTCTTGGTTTTGTTACAATAAAAGCAACACATATGAAGTTCTTTAGACAAGAAACAAGAAAGTAACTGTCATTTTCTTATAAATATTAATTGTATACAAATGAAGTGTAAAATTGAATTAGAAGAAAAGTAACAAAAATCCCCATTCAACATTTTCAAGGAGCAATATTTTCATGAACAAAGATACAAAAAATTAAGATGGAGCCTGAAAATAAAAGTCTTATCCATTAATTAATACAAAATACGAAGAACTCTGAACCTTCACAGCCCCAGAAAACAAAATGAAAGTGGAGAATAGAGAAGTCAGAAAAAATCAGAAACTATTTAGTAATTCCCCAACACTCATAGAGACTCTCAATGTAGAAAATTGTATTTTAAAAGATGGTAAGTGGTTGCTTAGCAAGGCATCCCCAGAAAACACTTTTTTTTTTTTTTTTTTTTTTTTTTTTTTTTTTTTTGCCAAATAACTGGATGCAGTCTTACATTTTCAATCAGGGTTTAATAAACATCATTTTTAAATCAGTATAAAACAACTCACACTATGAATGGGATCAATGTAACACTTGATATTGTTTCAAAAACCTTTATTCAGAACGTCAGATTATTCTGTAAGTCATTTAACTCAACTTCACCCAATTCCAGAGACCTAGACAGTCTATTTTTTTTAAATGAGAAAAATACATCTTTTGTAATATGACTTGTTCTGATTGCCTGCTGTTTTAAGGATAGTAGTCAAGGTAAATTAACCTCTAGGCCATACACATGTATGATGTGGTGTGATTATTTTTATTCATTCGATAGGTATTGAATGAATTGTATACTGTGTGCAATGTTCTATGTTATGGATGGATGGTTAAGTTTTGTCCTTACAGCGCAGAGGAGAAACATAGGGTTGGTCTATACCAAATCTACTCTCCCCTTCATGTCTGCAAAAAGAATCTGCTTTTATTCAGATATCAAAAACCTTAAAGGAAGATGACCAATTTAGAGATAAATTCTGAATATGCTAAACCAATCATGTAAGCTGAGTCATCAGACTGCCATCTGGTCATGTGATGGGTTCATGATAAGGGACCCAATTCTGGCAAATAATATGAGAAGTTAACTCAGCTTTGGGGTTTATGGAAAAATTTTCTAACTGAGGAAGAGACATTCCCTTTACTCTTGCTGCATGGAATCACGTATGGATGTGAGACCCACCATGTTAATCTTCTTGTAACAATGATGTGAAGTAGACTAAGTCAACGCACTGAGGATGGCACAGCAGAAAGATGGAAAGAAATTTGATTATAACATAATCAGTGAGCCGCTGCAATAATAAATTTTGGAACCACTCCACTGAAGAGCTTCTTGTTATGTGAGTTAAAATAATTAATTCTTCATATCACTGCAAACCAGTTGAATCAGGGTTTTTTTTGTTTTTGTTTTTGTTTTTGTTACTTGCAGCTCTAAGTATCTTTATGTGAAGAAGTATCTTCAAGTGAAGGAAGGGAAATGGCGAAGTAGAGTATGAAATACATTAAGAACTGTACTGTAGATGTGTACAAGGGAGCCAAGGTCAGAGACATCTTCAAAGAGGATAAAATCTTGAGCTCAGTCCTAAAGGATTCTACATAGAGAGACAAGGGCACAACTGCATTTCAAGAAGTTGGAAAACTGTGTGCAAAGTCATCAGGGCATGAAAAATTTGAGAATTTGAGTAATTACTTGAGAATAATAAAAAAAAATCATATTTGGATGTAGAAAGGCTTACAAGATGGGATGGGAGATAGGCAAAGTGGAAACTATGACGCTCCATTGCCAAGTCATGTTAAGAGAGAAAATCCATTCTCTCTTAACATGGATCTCATAGTCTAATTCTAAACTCTGTCATAAGAGGAAACTGGAATTAAGAAATTATGCTAACCAGCTGGAGGTTACCCATGACCTGAAGCCCACTTTATGAGTTTGGGATCAAGTTGTTACATGTGTAGATTATTCTGAGAGCAGTGTGGAGGATGGATGGACTGGGGATAGGCAAGAACAAAAGTGAAGGAAAACAGCCTGGAAGCGGTAGTGACACTCCAAGTAGATGATACCAAAGGTGCTAGCTATAAAGTAGAAAGGAAAGGGCAAATTAAAGACGAATTTCTGAGAAAAAAAGAATCAAGACTTAAGAAATAAGTAAATAGAGATTATTGGGTAAGAATAATGTCTTCTAGATTTTCTGTGTTGGGTATCTTAGTAATGGCTGTAAACTAGGGCATTTTGTATTTTTAAAAGTTTGGGAATGGTGGGTGAAAGAATTGAAAGGGTAGAGGGGAGGAATATTGAATTCAATTTTGAACTTCTTGAGCTGAGATGCCAGTCATATACCATAGTTACATAAATATCTTAATAATGAGTCCTCCAGAAAAAAAAAAAAAAAACTGGTTATAAAATATACCCATAGGTTAAATATCTAGGAATTATTTGTAAAATTTTTGGACAAAAGCTAAAGACATATTTAGAGGATGTCTATTAAAATGATGATTCTTACTGGAGTAGTTAGCTAGTAGTCTTTTTTTTGTCTGTTAAGGTTAATTTTGGTTTTTGAAAAGAAAGCCAACTAATATATGGAAAGGCGGATATTGGCTTTTCTTTCATGTTCTATTCCTCTACCACTTTATGGACAGATTTCTTGAATAATCTGTGCTCTTTTACCTGTATGGCAGAAACTGCTATGGGTTTACCAAATTAAACTTCATTTTGCTTCTGTATATATACATACGTGGACCACTTTTCTTTGCCACCTTGCAGTTAGGTGGGACATTATTACTGACTTCTGGCCTATGGAATATAGACAAAAGTGATGTCTGCTAGAAGCATCTAAAAGTATCTCCAACATGATGCTATGATTCTATGATTATACGCTATGATTCTATCTTATTTGGGTCAGGGAATATATTTGAGAGTTCTAAATTTAGATGATGTGATGGTTTTAATGTGTTCCCTTTAAAAATTCATGAGCTGGAAACTTAATCCCCAATGCAACAGTATTGAGAGGTGGGGGTCTAATGGAAGATGTTCAGGATCCATTCACTCATGAATTGGTTCATGCCATTATAAAAAAGTCTTGCAAAAGTGGGTTTGCTTTTCTTCACTCTTCTACAACGTGAGGAACAACAGTCCTTTCCTCTGGAAGATGCAGTGTTCAAGGTGCAATATTGGAAGCAATATTGGAAGCAGAGATTGGGCCCTTACCAGACACCAAACCTGCCAGCGTCTTGATCTTGGATTTTTCAGCCTCCAGAACTAAGAGAGACAATTTCTGTTGTTTATTTCTCAGATATTCTGTTATCGCAGCACTGATGGATGAGGATGGGGAATGACTGAGCCATGAGATGAAAGGATTCTGAGTAAGTCCCATCAACGAGCTGATGACATTCAATTTTCTGTCACCATCTCAGATCTTTTCCCTGTCCTTCAGGCCTGTACCCTACTGCTTACTGTGTATTTTTAGTTGGACAGAAACCAAAGACTCATTTGCCTACATTTTATTATTGTCATGTTCTTTCCCATCCTAGAGGGATTTATTTTCTAACTCATTTAACTTGATGAAATGGGTGACTTAATTGTATTAGCATAATTGGTAGTTGCTTAATTAAATAGTATTTTTGAGAAAACTGAGAAAGTCTTGGTTTTATGAAATAGGTGCTGAAAAATGAGTACAAAGTGAGTCTATTAAGTAGATTACTCAGTTATTGGTATCATCACTCATGGTTTAATACTAACACTAAAAGAGCACACTTAATGTTTTATTTTTATTTTTATTTTTTTCGAGATGGAATCTAGCTCTGTCACCCAGGCTGGAGTACAGTGGCATGATCTCAGTTCACTGCAACCTCTGCCTCCTGGGTTCAAGCGATTCTCCTGCCTCAGTCTCCCGAGTAGCTAGGATTACAGGCACCTTCCACCACGCCTGACTAATTTTTGTATTTTTAGTAGAGATGGGGTTTCACCATGTGGTCAGGCTAGTCTTGAACCCCTGACCTCATAATCCACCCAGCTTGGCCTCCCAAAGTGCTGGGATTATAGGCGTGAGCCACCACGCCCAGCCACACTGAATATTTTAAATGTCAATTAGACACTATAAAAGAAAGATTCTGGAAACAATCTACTATCTACTTCAAAGCTCCTTCAAGGATACAATGTTAGTGGGCCTCTCATATATAACTACTCATTAACATTTACAATTGACAGCACTTGTGAGTCATGCCAACAACTAAGGGCAACAATTTTGAGCTTTTAAATATCTCAATTTGCAACATCGTTTTCTTTTCAGTTTTGCTCTTAAGTTAAAAAAGAAGTCACATCTTCAGTACTTGAATGAGTTCCTAATTGTTGATAGAAAAAATAAACATTTCATGAATTCTTCAAATTATACTTTTTGAAAGTAGATGTTGAATTAGAAAGAAATATGAATTCAGCATGAGATACCATAAACGTATTTTAATTTCAATTCTTTAATCAGCTAGATGATTGTCATTGGAAAAATCACTTAACATGTTGAGATCCCTTTCTGGGATAGCAGATGATCCTTCAAGTTCCATTTGACTTCAAAATACTGTAACTCTATGAGTATCTGTTAGTGTATTCCTTTTGGATGCCAAATTCAAATATTATTAGAAGACAAGAATAATTTCTAAACAGAATGCCTTTTTGTCAACCATATTTTTTGTTGGCTAGAGCAAAGTCAGTCTGATTGAGAAATAACAAATAATTAAACACTATAATACTGCTTTTCAAGGACTTAACCCAAATCCCTAGTATAAACTATGACAGTAGGGGACTAACATTATTATAGGGAAACCAGATTACTATCTAAGGAAGCAATGATGTAATTGGATGTGGTTATTGTAACGAAAAATTGCTGGACAGTGGATTAGGAAGCTCAGTTCCCAAAGGCCTGGGTGGGTCCAAGTTTCAACATTTGAGTTCATTATGTATATATATAATGTTCATTTCCATAACTCTTCACTTTTTCTTAACAAAATAGAAGATTTTGAGGGAAAAATGATTTAAACTGTAGCAGGATGAGCTGCAGACAAAACTCCTCAGACACCGAGTTAAAGAAGGAAGGGGTTTATTCGGCTGGGAGCATTGGCAAGACTCCTGTCTCAAGAGCCGAGCTCCCCAAGTGAGCTACTCCTGTCCCTTTTAAGGGCTCACAACTTTAAGGGAGTCCACATAAGAGGGTTGTGATCGATTGAGCAAGCAGGGTGTATATGACTGGGGGCTGCATGCACCAGTAATCAGAATCGAACAGGACAGGACAGGGATTTTTACAATGCTTTTCCATACAATGTCTGGAATCTATAGATAACATAAGCGGTTAGGTCAGGGGTCAATCTTTAACTACCAGGCCCAGGGCACGGCGCCGGGCTGTCTGCCTGTGGATTTCATTTCTGCCTTTTAGTTTTTACTTCTTCTTTCTTTGGAGGCAGAAATTGGGTGTAAGACAATATGAGGGGTGGTCTCCTCCCTTAAAACCAGTGATACATTGACAATGCAGCTCTTTTCTTGGCTTTTGCTTTGATTTGTGGTAGAAGTTTGTATAAGATTCTATTTTCATAAGTATTTAATAGCAGTAATAGGGCTTAAATGACACCAAATTAATTTAAAGATTGTATGGTATTTTAAAAATCTTTTTATTAAAGGAACTATATAAAACCTCTATTGCATAAAATAGAAATAGAACAAACAAAAACAACTGTGCCTGTATTATGCCTTAACTGGAAAACTATGCTGATGGATTTTACAGATTATTGTGTACAAAGGAAACCTTGTTACCACTATCTGCCTCTTTTTCTTCATGTTGGTTGGGATAGAGAACAGTTACTTTTGGTTTAAGCAAGTTGCTGAAAGTAGGGATTCTATCCTGTGTATACATTTATGAGAACAACAGGGTGGAAAGATGATTACAGCAGATCAATATTAAAAGTCAGTGAGACATATCTTTCCCTTACAAAAAATGAAGCAATAATTCAATATTTATTACATTGTAAAGGTAAAAAGATAAATTAGTTGCAAAATAATGATTCTCAGAGGTAAAGGGCTGAGGCTTTAAAGCCCCCTATCGATTCTGTATCATGTGTGCTCTATTGCTCTGCAAGACTTCCCTGAAGTACAGCTCTTTCCCCTTGCTTCGGGGAGTGTTCCAGACATCAAAGCAGAAAAAGAGAGCATTTACCTCCTTTGTGTATTCATTTGTAAGCCTTTATCAGTATTTAAAACTGACAGAATGGGAGCACACAGACTTTTTTATTCACTGGATGTCCGGCCTTGCCTCTCTGCTTTTATTGGGAACAGGTCATAGGCAAAACTGTAAAGTGGACAAAATTTGTTGAGTTTCCTCTCTCTGCTCTGTCCCTGCCACGTGGCCAGTGGGCTCTTTCCTCCTGCCTGGATGCTAATATGTTTGCTCTTGAGCTTCTTTAAGGCAAGGATCATCCTTTGTTTTATCATTAATAGTTCAACAGTGTCCAAAATCTTTGTCACATTAATGAACAAATGATAAACTAATTCCCATAAGCATTAGGTTCAGAATATATATATATGTTTTCATATTAGAAGAGAACTGCTGGAAGAGAGCAGTACTTAACCTCAAGGAGTGACTTGCAAATGAGAGAATTTCAGGCATTAGGGGATATGTATTGTGGAGAGGGGGTGAGAGAGACAACTGTGACTTCGAATCACATGATACCAAATTTCCACATCTTCTTACTTTATTTAAAGTCATCTGTGACTTGAGAAATTGCCCCAAAATTTTAGATAAAAAAAGTGTAGGGAGGATTGTTTTTAAAAAATAAATGGACAGATTTTTGGATCATCTCAGTTTTATGGATAGCATATTAAAGTCACAGGATATGTTCCTTTAATACCCTGTACCAGAGACAACATTGGCTTAATTCATTTCGTGGTTTTCTCAACTGGTACAGAAGATGCTGCTCCATCAACTTGTTCTTAGGCCCTAACTCCTGACTTGGTTAGTCCTGGACTTCTGCTCACATTCTCCCTCCTCTCCAGTTTTGGTTTCACTAGTGATATCCATTGCCTCGTTTCTTTTTTCTTTCTTTCTTTTTTTTTTTTTTGAGACGGAGTCTCGCTCTATCAGACCATCTCGGCCTCCCGAAGTGCTGGGATTACAGGCCTGAGCCCACCGCGCCCGGCCCCTCTCCATTGCCTCATTTCTGATCAGGTCAGTCTCGTGGAATTGCTTTAGCCAGGCCAGCTCTTAGTTGACCTCTGAAGCAGCTCTCCTCCGCCCCCTATTGACATAAGTATGCAAGTGCACAGCTGGGTCCAGGAAACTTAATCCTATTCATACATTGAATAGTAAATTATTGAATGTCTATAAAGTGCCAAGTACTGTTCTAGGCACGTGTGATATATCAGTGAATAAAGCAGAACAAAAGATCCTTACACTGATAGAGCTTACAAATGGGAGCCTCATCTCAGGTTATCCCCATACTTTGAAAGGAACACTTTGAAGAGATTTTTGCATTATGCGCCTTAAGTGACACTTTATAAAGGAGTTGTGTTATAAAATGGCTTCCTACAGGCGAGTTTTTCATTCCAATTGGTTCTCTCTTGGAGTCTGTTCAATCAGACTTGGTAGGAGGACTGGGAAAGACTGCAATACTGCTGTTCTACCTACGATATAACCCGTAGCATACTGATGCTCCAATTTCTAAAAACACATATTTGAATTCTTTATCTTCCATAACAAATACTTACTGTAAGTCAGGTTCTCTGGAACAGGGCGTGAGACAGAATTTCACTGTTTGGGATTTACTGAAGGAGTGCTCTTTAGGAAAAATTCTGTGAGGGAGTAACAGCAGAATTATAGGGAAGAGAAAGGAATTAACAAGGATGAGATCTCGGGTCAAGTCTAACCTTGATCTGATTTATGGGGAGGCTCTGGAATGTAATTTATATCTTAGAGATTTTCCCACTTCGTAGGCCAGGGGGCTATGGAATCAGAGGCTCATTCTGCAGAGAAGGGGCTGTATTCAGTTAGCCGTCACTGCAGCAGACGGGAGTGGGTGCAGCAGCCAGGTAGAGGCGCACAGCAGTGCCTTTGACAGTGCCTGATTTCATATTCCCTGAGTACCGTGGAATTTCCAGTACTGTGTGTGAAAATATGGATGGCCTTACAGACATTTCTGTGGATTCATACTTTTTAAAACATTTTTGGGGTATCTAGTGAGTTTCAGACACTGTGCTGGATTGGTACATGGATGGGTGTGACATGATTGCTGTCTTGAGCTACTCTGTGGACTAAGAGGGGGAGGGGACAGGGCAGCAGGGGTGTCAAGGGAGTGTGATATGATGTCCGGCAGAGTCGTGAACAGTATGCTGTGGGACATGATGTGGAAGCAATACTCAATCCCAGGTGGTGGCTGGGAGAGGATCAGGAAAGCTTCCTGGATGATGTGACATCCCAGGCCTTCATAAAGTCTGTATATTATTTTCCTGTGGCTGCCATAACAAGTTAACACAAACTGGTGATCATAGAAATGTATTCTCACAGTTCTGGAGGCCCAGAGTCCAAAATCAGGGTGAAAGCAAGGCTGTGCTCTCTCCCAAGGCTCCAGGGGGGAACTTTCCTTGCCTCTTCCAGCTTATGGTAGCTATAGGCATTCCTTGGCTTGGGGTTGCATCAGTCCAGTCAATGCCTCCCTTTTCAGAACCTTCTCTCTGTGTGTGTCTTCTCCTCTTCTGCCTCTCATTAAGTCACTTGGCGTTGGATTCAGGGCTCACCCTGATGATACAGGGGGATCTAATCTCAAGATCGTTCATTTAATTCTATCATCAAAGACCCTTTTTCTCCATAAGGTCACATTCACAAGTCACAGGTTTCTGAGGTTAGGCTGCAGACATATCTTCTTTGGGGCCACCACTCAACTCAATACTTCACTGGTGGTTAAAATGTTTCCTATTCCAAACGGAAAGGGGCACCACATTTAAGCTTTTGTAATTAATTATTACACAATGGAGGAGGGGCCTCCTGGGCATAAGCTCCAAATGTTATGGTTCCCATTTATAGCCACCTTTTTAGGATGCAAACTGTGAGGTAAAGCTTTTAAATTCCAACACAAAGCATCTAGTTAACTCACTTGCCTTGGAAGATAGGGGCTATTCATCCTACATTCACTCTTCCAGTGGAAGAGACTCACTGTGAGTCTAAGTCAATTTCTCCTTTCAGAAAGGCTATCCACAGTGATGCCAAGTAGTCAAGATGGTTTTCATTCCAATTTTACTTATTCATAGCTCAATATCTGGTGAGGCAACTTTCTGATCAGTGATAGTGGCAGGTGGAAGTTGTGGAGCAGGGAGCGCTGTTGAGGATACATAGAGTTATAGGACTTGGTGAACAATTGGTCATGTTAGTGAGAAACAAGGAAGACTTCAAGACCTGGGTGAGCAAGACAGGATATTTAGTTCAGTGTTGAATGTGGTGAATCTTAGGAAGCAGTAATTCATCCACGTGAAAAAAATCTCATTAAACTCATGACTGATGGGTTTCTAGTTTTTTAAAACATAAATAAGGCATTCTTTTTAAGGAAAGATATTTTGAGTATTTTTTTTTTCATGAATTGTGAGATGCGAGCTGCATCTTTAAAGTTTTAACACAAACATTTTGCACGGAAGCAATCACTCCCTAAATATGATGCTCGGCTTGAGCTATTTTTTTTGACTTTGATATATTTTAAATATAATTAATATTATTTTATGCTTAGTGCATGTTGCCTGATTCTTAATTTTTATTTGTTTGAAGGGGTTGCAGGCATTTTTTAAAACTTCTCTCTTAGAGGATCAGGAACAATAACTAATAGGTAATAGGCTTAATACCTGGGTGATGAAATAATCTGCACAATAAACCCCCATGACACATATTTACCTATGTAACAAACCTACACGTGTGCCTCTGAACTTAAAAGTTAAAGAAAACTCCTTCCTTGTTCTTATTTCTCTTTTTTCATATTCTTACAAACAAAGCTCTCAAAACAGTCCATTTATAATATATATTATTTTCTATTCCTTCTCAGTTTCTTCTTGAATCACTGATAGGAAAAATGGGCTTGACTTTTTTTTCATAAGGATGAGAATTATACACAAAAAAACTTCCCTTCCAACCTTTTTGGAAACAATGACGTATTTGTACTTACATGGATTTGCAAGTATGGCATTCATTTACCGCTTTGTGTGCACCCATTGTTGCCTTTCAAATGATCACTTTTCATACAACTTTAGCAGATGAAGAACTTATTGAGGTGGTGCAAGTATTTTAACAATCATTAGTCAATTAGAATACGTCTTTAATATTTTATTATATTTTTAAATATTTTTTAAAACATTGTCTTTTTTTTATTTTTATTTTTTAAGGCAGAGTCTTGCCATTGTCAGCCCAGGCTAGAGTGCAATGGCACGATCTCGGCTCACTGCAACCTCTGCCTCCTGGGTTCCATCAATTCTCCTGCCTCAGCCTCCCGAGTAGCTGAGATTACAGGCCGCCACCAGGCCCGGCTAATTTTTGTGTTTTTAGTAGAGATAGGGTTTCACCATGTTTGCCAGACTGGTCTCGAACTCCTGACCTCAAGTGATCCACCCGCCTTGTCCTCCCAAAGTGCTGGGATTACAGGCGTGAGCCACCGCGCCCACCTAAAACATTGTCTTTTTTATATTTTATACTTTATATGCTTTTATATTTTTGTTCAGATATTAAAATAAAAATTGTTATCTGGCTATGTTACTTTTTAAATATGCCTACATTTTAATAATGCATGCAAAAAACAGTAAAGTTTTAAGGGAATTAAACATTGAGTTTAATGGAGTCCTACATTTAGTATGACAGCAGAACACCACAAAGTATATCCACTTAACTTTCCTTTGCACCAAAGTAGCTTTGTGAAAAACTGAAGAAAATAAGCCTTCATTCAGAGCTTTAATAAGAGTCTATTCATGGGAGGGCCTCATGCCAGTCAATGTATTTCATGTTTTATTATAGAAACATGCTAGAGGAATTGTTCTGGTTTTTAAATTAGGCATTTAAAATGAAAACAAGCATCAAACAGTCTCTGACCAAGTTCCTTGTGTCTCTTCTTTGCTATGACTTCTTGAGTGATTTTCATGAGGAGTGATCTCATTATGAGTAACATTTCTTGAAGCAGAAAAATATGACACTCCAAATGATATTGACTTGCTGTTTTCCTGTTATTTAGTGGTCTTAACTATCAATCAAGCAACTAAATGATGCCTGTCATACACTCATGAGAGTAAAACATAGATCTAATTTTATCCTTAGGTCATTGAAACTTATAATTGCTAAAACTTTGTCCTATGAAATTAAAATTGAATCAACAAGGTTAATAATACAAAGAAAAGTAGGAAGAACAGCATGCAAAGAACATTATGTTCAATAGGATCAAGTGTAAGTGATGATAGGAGAAATTGTTTTTTAAAAAAACAGGATTGGAACCAAAATTTGTTTTTAATATGTGAGTTTTTAACATTAAAAGGATTTTATTCTTAACTCTCAATTATATAATCACAAAAAAACCAATGTTTCAGGAAAACATACTTAATCCTAACACAAAATTCATGTCACTTATCACAAAGTTAGATAGTCAAGTGTAAAATGGAGAAACAAAACAGAAATAGCAATTTTAAACCACATGAGACATTGTGAAGAATTTTTTTGTTAATAAACAACCCATAAATACTTTTACATACTACATTTCAAAATGATGCCTCTGTGAATAATATGATAAAGGTCATAGTGTTGAAGACTTTAAATTCAAGGTCATCATGTTGAAGACTTGAAATTAAATTCAAGGTTGTAGTGATGAAAAATTCAAAGTCAAGATCTTGATGATAAAGACTTTAAATTCAAGGATACATTGTGTAAGAAAGGACAAACTACTAGCATTCAAGTTATTTAGCCAATTAGTTCTCTGTAAGTACAAAATATAAGAAATCACTAAATGGATTGGCCTAATTACAAATTTTGTTTCATTTATAAATAACTCTCAACTTCAAGAAATCTTTTCACAGACTCATTCAGTCACATGGTATCTATCTACCCTTGTGTCGGTATTTCTGCTACACTTTAAATCCTTATTCAAAACAATTCCCTCTCAATTTCTCTATGTTTATAAGTAAAAAATAATTTACAAGAAGGAAATGTCGGCTGGGCTCAGTGTCTCACACCTGCAATCCCAGCACTTTGGGAGGCTGAGGCAGGCGGATCACGAGGTCAAGAGATCAAGACAATCCTGGCCAACATGGTGAAACGCCGTCTCTACTAAAAATACAAAAATTAGTTGGGTGTGGTGGCACGTGCCTGAAGTCCCAGCTACTTGGGAGGCTGAGGCAGGAGAATCGCTTGAACCAGGGAGTTGCAAGTTGCAGTGAGCCGAGATTGCACCACTGCATTCCAGCCTGGTGACAAAGTGAGACTCTGACTCAAAAAAAAAAAAAAAAAAAAGAAAGAAAGAAAGAAAGAAATGTCTGTCCCTTAGCTAGAGAAAAAAAGCAATCCATTTTCTTCTTTACTTCAAAAACACAAAACTAACCAAAACAATCCAGTTCCTAATGTAATGTCACACAGAACCCAGGGCCTGGAACAATATTTCATTCTGGTTTTCTTGCTATATGCTGAGAATAATGCAGTTATTTACATTATTGAGAAATCTATTTAGCAGACTAGAATCATCCCAGTGCTTCCATCAGAAGAAGGCTTGCTAAAAAAGGCACGAGCAGCAGCATCTACGAATGGGAACATCAAAGACACTACTCTGTCTTTCTCCTCATTTTCTTCTGATTCATCCATATCTGCTGAATCATCATCATCATCATCATCATCATCATCTTTTTTTCTCCTCCCCCCTTATCTTTCTCTTCCATCTCTTCATACCCCCTCATCATGACCCATTTCCAATCATACTATAGGCACCCTGAATGTTAGACATGCCATATGGAATTGGAGAATGGCAACATTAAAGATATTTAAAGTAAAGGAAATGGTAGGTATAATACCCTTCCACATATCCTGTTGTTGTAGAGAATGTGGTACAGCTACTCTAGTCATACACCCAAACTTGACTGATGATTGGAAATTCACAAGCTACTCCAGGTCCTTGAACTTCTTCCACTTCACCTTTAGCATTCGTTAGTCTCCACTAGCAACTGTCCAACTGACAAGCCTTCTCAGGAATAGCATCTTTTGACAATCTTAATTTGGTACGTGAAGAAATAGTGGGGTGGATGTACAGAAGCTAAGTTCTGGCAGAAACGATGGGGAAACTGAAATGGTAATATCCTCAGGTGTTGCTACAGAAATTCTGGCATCTCATGAATCAGTCTTATTTCTTCACTAATGATATTTCAAATTTATGCTTTGGGAAAAGTTTAGTGCTCTAGAAATATTCAACAGAATGAGTATACATTAGCCTTTGGGTTTTATGGTTTATAGCTAACATTGCACAGAAAGTATTTTATACCACATGTTCTTCCAAAAACATTCAGTCTCATAACTAGATTTTATATTAAAATCTTCAAGGAGTAGCTATACAAATTGTACTTGTCATTTAAAGCTACAAGAAAAGTATCAGTCAGATTTGAAATTCTGTTTGGATTTAACTTCCTGATTAACAGTAGCAACTGTCCAACTGGTAGATTTTGAAAATGATGGCAAATTATCCTCTTTAATAAAAATAACATTGACAAAGACTCAAAACTGCCTGAATTTTACGGTCTGTATCAATTATAAGGTAAAGAAATCTTCTGCTTCCTCTAAAGCTGCCCCATAGAGAAGTTGGCAATTAAAAAGGCATCCTTGCCTGTTTTAGGTAATCTTACCAGTAAAGACGATGGGCAACCTGGATGCTTTGCAAGGAGCGGTGGAGTAGAAGTTGCACTAAAGGACTCTCAAGGTTCCATTCAAACTTGACAGCCTGAAGTAAGAGACACAATTACTTTACTTGTCAGTAACAAAATTATACCTGAATACAGAGGGACTTCAGAGGCTTGGGAAAAGACTAGAGAAAACAGCATGCACATTTTAACAAAATGCTAATAACACATTCATGGTTTTATGGGTCGGTGTATGACTAATAACAAAACACACATATATTACACCATTTGGATTTGTGTAGTCTTGCTTCCTTTCCTTGTTATGGATAAGAAATAAGGGCAGGAGTTGGTAGAGTTCAACCATGTGCTGGGGGAGAATACTGACACAAAAAGTCCTGGATTATTAAATACAATATTATTAAGCCATAGATATTTCTTCCTATTTGGAGATGAAATTAATGCACATTCAAAGCCTTAACAGAAATCATCAACTGGTGTATCATTATTAACCTCCAGGCCTTGAGGTTTTGCTTAAAAGTTCAAAACTATTACTACCATAACGTAGTCCCAAATCCTTTCTTTCATCTCCACTGTGAACAACTCTTAAGTTTTTTAGGATACCCAACCGGGTAGAAAACACAGGTAACAATGGCAGCCCCCGCTATCCTTAGGGACCTAATTTAGGGCTTCACCTATCCTTTGCAGGGACTTCACTGACAGCAATCTGTAGCTAAGCTGCTATCATCATCCCAGGAATCTGAATATATGAAAATGAAAACCAGGTTCTCATAAAAATGCCCATTCCTGCTTGAGAGACAAAGCTTCTATCTTTAGTTGTTTGACAAACCATTTAAGTCTCTCTCTCTTACACACACACACACACACACACACACACACACACACACACAGAGCTTAAGAGTCTAAGCCAGGCTTTATACCACAGTACAGACAGCAGGAAAAAATGAGTACAATATCCAGTCATACATACACTTGAAGAAACACCTCAATATGCTAGCTGTCCTCAAGAATGCGAAAGTTTATAAATTCCTAAGGTGTGAGGGTGCTGAAGATGAGTTCAGCAAATCTGCATAAACTCCTGATGCTGTCTGAATGTAGAAGGACAATAGTGTGTGCTGTCTTAAACTGTAGCCATGGCCCTCTCTCACTTACATGCTAATGCTGGGCTGGCTAGGTCATAGGTTTTATTTATGCCCTAATAGTGAGCATATTATATGAGCATATGAGCAGGAGGTATGTTTCAGAATTACCTACTTGCTTGCCTTTTTAGATGTCTGCCCCATTATTTCTTCCTGAACCCAATAACTGTTTGTTATCCCTCACTTCCAAGCTTCCTGCTTTACTCTGTCCACCGATACAATTTCCCTCTAAATCCTGCCTGACCATCTAGAATGTAGACCATTTTTCTGGTGAACACCATATTATCTGAAGTGGTTTGCAGTAACCCCTGGGTCTGGGTCTTATTTGGCTGTTAGCTATGAACTGTATGTTCTGTTTTGTTATAGCCTTAGAGTCCTTTCTTACAGCTTTAATAGAGACTGCATAATTCCAACATGATAATACATAACAAAATAGCATGATTCCAGAAAACAATCAACAGGTTAGGATTTTTTATGTGTTGGAAAGTTTGAAATTCAAGGTAGAGTATAGAAGTCTAAGGACAATGAACGTTTTGAAATTCTTCCTTTTTTAAAAAAAATTTCTAGTCACACTATCGATTTCTTTCCATCTCAGGACATTTTATATCCTTCCTTTTTAATCATAACATAGTTGAAACTTTAATTTTGCCTTCTGTGTATTTGCTGTGTTAGATTGTGTGCACCCCTTCTTATAAACTTGGATTTGCGGAAATATGGGCCTCAATGACATTCCTGATGCCAAGTGTACTTACTCAGATAGAGACTTTCAAATGAGTTTAATGTCTACAAACTTTTGTGAAAACATGCTCTCCTGAATTGGGCTAGAAACAGCATGTTGCCATATCCTTGAGTCATGAGATGAACGGTGAACTTGTAAGTTAGATTAACCCTTATTTTCAAGAAAGATTGGATTGTACTCTATGGTACAGCTATTTCTAAACCAGCTCTCTCTCTTAAGGAGATGTTCAGAGAAATTCATAATGTCTGTGCAAAGTCATACTCTACTAAAGTTTATTAATATAGGCTCATTCTACCTGTTTCCAGTCACTTTTCAAAACCTGAGGCAACTGACATTCAAACTAGCTGTAACAACTTGATCTTTCAGATAAAAAAAAAAAAAAAGCTGGATTAAAAACAAAACAAAGCATAAAAAGTCACAAGTTTAGATCTATTTAGCTCTCAACATACAGTCATCCTGGAAAAAACGAAAACAACTTACCTTCTATAGATTAGATATTCTGTTACTTACATGGTCACGTGTGGAATGTGTAATTTAATTGTTTATATTTCATCATATTCAGACTAAATCAGTCTTTGCTTACATTACTAGATAACATTATATTATTTTCTAAAATTACTCCAACATTATGATATTTGATGTTACTAAAATGTACTATTTGGTGACAAAATTTGGCTATTAGAAATTACTATGATAAAATTTATGATCAATATTATAAGCCTCTAAAGAAGTGCAAGAAACTCATAAATTATGAGAAGTTGCCTAGCAAATGATTATTTTCTATATAACATTTATTTGGTAATTTTTATCATTTTATATATACGTATTTGTAAATTTTTATCACAAGCATGTCTATTTTTTCATGTTCTAGTTAATAAATGAAATCATTTAAAAAAAATTTTCCTTTTTGGAATTAACGTACCTTTTTTGTAATTGTAACAGTTTCAGATAGAGAATGTCTTCCTTACCCATGTTGACATCATTTGGTCCCTTGGGTGGCCAAATGGCAATATCACTTCTAAATAGTCTATTGTTGATTAATTGGGAACCTTTTAGAGAATAATTAGTTAAAACTCTGGGTTTCCTTAGCAACTCTGCTGTTCTTACCTGAACTAGCTGTGGGAGATATTCCAGTAGTTCATCATTCAAGAGGGTGTCTAATTGTTGAACTGCCACTTTACGAATTTCTTGATCTGTAAAACTAATACACAGGAAATATATCCATTAAGCTGTTAATGGTAAGGGATAATGCATAAGACATGTCAGGGAGAACAGAGAATGAATTCTACCCCCAGTGTATAAGGTAAAACAATTATCCCATAATCGATTAAGGTAATATTAGCACCAAATAATTATTATTTTTCCATATTCCATACTCTCATGTGGACTGCAGTAGGAAATCCTTTCACTAGATTTTGGAAATGTGGTTTTAAGTCTGATTCCTGCCAGCTTTCTTATCTATAAAATGTAGATCATGGATAATCTAAAATCTTTTCTAAAGTAGTATGAAAATCTTTGCTTATTTAGCCAAGCATTTGATAAATAAGTTATTACCAACTGGAGATCTGGTTATATGATTAAAAACGGGATCTAATATTTTTAACCAGTCTTAGCCTGATCTTAACAAAACCCAGAAATCTAAAGTTCTTTACAATAAATAAACAAAAATAATTTAATATGGCTAAATCTTACTAGACTGTGAAGTTCTTGAGGGTAACTGTGCCTTATTCATTTTTGGATGGCATTTGCCTGTTGTAAGATTTAGCAACCATTAGGTACTTAATAAACATTTTTTATTGAAATAAATTTGTGAAGTTATTTAGTATTTGAAATCCTGTTCCAAAGACAATTTATCCTCAAATGGATTCCTCAAATTGTCATCTTGCTCCATCAGAAGAAACAGATTCAATTATCTCAAAGTTCCGGCTTGGAAATAATTTTGGCTCTATATTGTTTTGACATGATTAGATATTACTAGGGCTTAGATAAGAAGAATTAATTTTAAAGAAACAATTTTTCAGAAAAAAATTAGCATAATGTAAAATGTGAAGGAACCGCTTATAGTAATTTATTTACAAATAAATAAATAAACAAAACAAACTCGAAATTGCTTTTGTAGACAACTAACTGAATGCTCTAGTCAGGTGAGGCCTCTGAAGACTGGCTTCCAGTAGGAGGTTAGAAAACTGTAAAGTCTTAAATGGCCAGTATTTTCTCAGCATATCAGATTACTGAAGGGTAAATTGGGAACTATGCCGCCATCCAGTCAAGTAAACAATGGTATCACACAACTCAACTGTCTTGGATGGCAACTTCAAATGGAATGCTAAGCAAGTTACGTATTTTTTCTTCATTAAACTGAGCATTTTCATTGCAACAAGAATTTTACCTATAAGGTTAGTCAGTCAAAACTCTTATTTCTGACCTGCAAGTACATTTCCAGTATTTTTCTGCCTTTGAGCATTCTAGCAACGAGACGTAGTGAGAACTGCGGTCCAGACACATTTGGTGAAGTATTGCAAAGGTCAGAAGATCTCAGCATAACGTCATGCACAGGTGGAGGACAGAAGGAGTACAATTAAAATGCAAAGCTACAAGCAGGTCAGCTTGTTTTAGTCCATTAAGACTTTAGATTCTCCTAACTAAATGTGATTGACTCTAATTGATTGCTCTCAATTACTGGACCATTTGTCTGAAGCTTGTAGACATCAAGGTCAGTGTAAGGACAGTTTGCAGTCTTGGAGGGAACAGTTTACTACGTAAGTTTTGTTACCTAAGTGACGACTTGTTAAGTTAGCTAGCAGTCACCCATGCTTCCCTGTGTGACTATTTTACCTTATTGATAGAAATGACAAAGAAGAAATAAAAAAGGAACATTGCAACAAAAAAAAGCTCTTTGGTGAACATTATACCTTTAACTATAGATTTATTTCCACTAGAATGCAAACTCCAGAAAAGCAGTGACTTTTTATCTGTTTTGTTCATAGATGTGTCCCCAATGCCTTCAGATTTGTAGGCACTCTACGTATTTCTTAGAAGACTGTTGAACCTGAACTCATTATCATTACACCTAAAACATCTTTACTACACTTCCTCACTGTAGCCTGTGTTATCACCTTTCTCCAATTACATACACTTAAATTGTTAAAGGTAATATTTTGCCCCTGTTTGTTACTTTTTTCACCTTTCCCATCTGATGGAATTCTATTCATCCATGAACTCCAAGCTCAAGCATCAATTTACCCGTGAAGCTGTTCCAGCAATATTTTAACACCCTGTGGAGTTGATAACTCCCTTCTCTATAAAATTGTATATTATATACATCATTGAGGACAGGCTCATTTATTTATGATTCCCTAGCCCAAGCACAGTTGAATAGAAGTTTGTGGAATTCTTAGTATTCTCTTATCTTTACATCTAATCAGTTGCCGAGTTCTGTTGACTTTTCTATCCTAATGACTCTAGGCTTTAATGCTTGCTTTTAATTTCTTCTGCTGCTATCTAGTCTAGGCCATAATTACCTCATTCTATAGTAACATTTTTAATAACAACACCTTATCAAATCTCCTAAAGTAAGTTCATTTCTCATAAAACATTAAATGATTTTCTATGTCCAATAAACCTCCCTTTAGCACACCCTGCAATGTAAATATTCAAGGCTAGCAAAACACTCTAGATTTTTCTTCTACCATATTATTCACTGAACCAGTCTGGCTCATTGATATATTACTTCTACTCTGAAAATGCACGTGCCTTTTCACTTTTGTGCACACTGTAGCATCTGCTGGAAAACCCTCTCTTAGTTCTTTAAGTTCTAGTCCTCCTTCAAAATGTAGATCAAATTCCCTTGAAGGTGCCTCTGTTAGTCCATAGTAGTTACTTCTCTGAATGCCAAGGATATTGACTGGTTGACTCCCACTTAAGATATGACAGTGTGTATTAGAATTTATCCTTTTACATATGTGTCCTCATTCCTCAACTATCGACTAATTCAACTGAAGATGAGGATTGTTCAATATTTTCTTTTTTATTGCTAGGATTTAGCAGCTTACTCCACATATAGTTGCAATGAATAAAAATGCATTGATCATGCTGATAATAATTACAAAAATCCTACCATAAGGTCAATTTTATTTCCTTCTGTGTTTTGAGATAGTTTCCATTGGTTGCAATAGATTTAATTTTATAAATACCACTCATATAAATTCCAGATCTTTTTTTCTCTCAGTCAAAAGCATAGGAGAAAAACAAATCTGAAGGCAATGAAAGAGAGGGATGTACAGGCATACCTCAGAGATATTGCAGGTTTGGTTCCAAACCACTACAATAAAATAAATATCACAATAAAGCCAGTTGCATTTTTTTTTGTTTTTTTCAGTGTATGTAAAAGTTCTGTTTATACCATACTGTAGTCTACTAAATGTGTAATAGCATTATGTCTAAACAAATCATTAAATTAAAAACATTTATTAAAAAGACTTTGTGGCTAAGAAATGCTACCAATCAACTAAGCAAGTTCTAATCTTTTTGCTGGTGGAGGGTGCTCCCTCCATGTTGATATCCGCGACTGATCAGTATGGTGGTTGCTGAAGGTTGGGGTGGTTGTGGCAATTTCTTAAAATAAAGACAACACTGAAGCTTGCATCGATTGACTCTCTTTCATAAAAGATTTTTCTGTAGTATGTGATGCTGTTTGATAACATTTTATCAACAGTAGAACTTCTTTCAAAATTGAAGTCAATTATTTCAAGCCCTGCCACTGCTTTATCAACTATGTTTACATAGTATTCTAAATCCGTTGTTATCATGTCAACAATGTTCACAGCATCTTCATAGGAGTAAATCTCAAGAAACCACTTTTTTTTTTGCTCATCCATAAGAAGCAACTCCTCATCTCTTCAAATTTGTCATGAGATTGCAGCAATTCTGTCACGTCTTCAGGTTCCACTTCTAATTCTAGTTCACTTATAAGTTCTACCACATCTACAGTTACTTCCTCCACTGAAGACCTGAACCCCTTACTGTCATCTATAAGGATTAGGATCTACGTTTTGAAACTCCTGTTAATGTTGATATTCTGACCTCTTCCCATGAATCACCAATGTTCTTAATTATACCTAGAATGGTGAATCCTTTCCAGAAGGTTTCCAATTTACCCAGATCCATCCAAGGAATCATTGTCTACGGCAGTTGTAGCCTTATGAAACACTTCTTAAATAATAAGACTTGAAAGTCAAAATGACTCCTTGATCCATGGGCTACAGAGTGGACGTTGTGTTAGCAGGCATGAAAACAACATTAACCTCCTTATACATCACCATCAGAGCTCTTGAGTAACTGGGTGCATTGTCAATGAGTAGTAATATTTTGAAAGGAATCTTTTTTTCTGAGCAGTAAGTTTCAACAGTAGGCTTAACTTATTCAGAAAACCATGCTGTAAACAGATGTGCTGTCATCCAGGCTTTGTTGTTCTATTTATACAGTACAGGCAGAGTCGTTTTTGCATAATTCTGAAGTGCCCCAGGATTTTTGAAATAGTAAATGAGCATTGGCTTCAATTTAAAATCGCCAGCTGCATAGCCCTAACAAGAGAGTCAGCTTATCTTTTGAAGCCTTGAAGCCCAGCATTGACTTATCTTCCCTAGCTATGAAAGTCCTAGATAGCATCTTTTTCAAGTAGAAGACTGTTTCATCTACATTGAAAATCTGTTGTTTAGTGTAGACACATTCTTCAATGATCTTAGCTGGATCTTATGGATAACTTGCTGCAGCTTCTACCTCAGCACTTTCTGGTTCACCTTTACGTTACAAATATGGCTTTTTTTTTTTTTTCTTGCTTGCTTTCTTTATTCTTTTTGAGATGGAGTCTTGCTCTGTTGCCCAGGCTAGAGTGCAGTGCCACAATCTCAGCTCACTGCAACCTCTGCCTCCCAGGTTCAAGTGATTCTCCTGCCTCAGCCTCCTGAGTAGCTGGGATTTTAGGCACCCACCACCATGCCTGGCTAAGTTTTGTTTTCTTAGTAGACATGGGGTTTCACCATCTTGGTCATCTGGTCTTGAACTCCTGACCTCATGATCCACCTGCCTCGGCCTTAAAGTGCTGGGATTATAGGCATGAGCCACTGCGCCCGCCTGACTTTTTTCCTTAAACCTCATGAACAAACTCTGCTAGCTTCAAACTTTTCTTCTGCAGTTTCCTCATCTCTCTCAACCTTCATGAAATTGAAGAGAGTTAGGGCCTTACTCTGGATTAGGCTTTGGCTTCAGGGAATGTTGTGAGATTTGATCTTTTATACAAATCACTCCAACTTTGTCCCTCACAGCAATAAGACTCTTTCACTTTCATATCAGTTCTGTCTTCACTAGAATAGTACTTCTAATTTCCTTCAAGAACTTTTCCTTTGCATTCACAATTTGATTAACTGTTCTGCACAAGAAGCCTAGCTTTTGGCCTATCTCAGCTTTCAACATGCCTTTCACACTGTGCTTAATCGTTGTAAGCTTTTGATTTCAAGTGGAAGACATATAACCCTTCCTTTCATTTGAATACTTAGAGGCCATTGTAGGGTTATTAACTGGCCTAGTTTCAATATTGTAGGGTCTCAGGGAATAGGGAGGCCCAAGGAGAGGGAGAGAGACAGGGAGCAGCTAGTAGGTGGAAGACTCAGACCACACACAGCATTAATGGATTGAGTTCACTCCGTACAGTGGGTGCATCTTGTGGTGCCTCAAAACGATTGCGATAGTAACATCAACAATCGCTGATCACAGATCACCGTAACAGATATAATAATGACAATAATACTTGACATATTGTGAGAATTTCCAAAAAGGGACATAGTTACACAAAGTAAGTACATGCTGCTGGAAAAACCTCACCGATAAATTTTCTTGACTCAAGGAAGCCACAAATCTTCAGTTGTAAAAACACACTATCTGTGAATTACAGTAAAGTAGAGCACAATAAAGTAAGGTATGCCTGCATTTGTTTTTTTCAAAAAAAGGAGAACAAAAAATTAGTAATACAGTACCTATGTAGTATAGTCAAAAAGGAAAATTGTGTATTTGTATCAATAAATGCAACTGCTGGGAATAATTTTTTGCACTTTAATGGAAAGAGATGTCTCTGTTTATTCATTACTACTGCTTGAAGTTCAAGAAGAAACTGAAAGAGAAATAGCTGTAAAACTAACCACATGACATTCTGAGATGTGACTAAGGCCTGACTTGACATTAAAGCATATCCGAACATAGCTTGCATCTGACTATTTTAGGAAGTGTTGGCCACATTAAAAATGATGCCAGTAGTACTGCTGACGTTCCTGGAACATGGGCTTTTTCATACTTGTTAGCAATATAGGTCAACATGAATCAAAACAAAAACAAAAAAAACTTTTAAGTGTGCTTATTTTTTTGATCTATCTATTTACCTTTTGGGAATTTATTTTAAGAATATGATGAGTGATGTGTGTGAAGATACGTGTATGCAAACAAAATTGGGAATAATTTAAATGTCTAAAAATTAATGGTTAAATTAAATATGATCTAACTATGTGATGGAATATATGCATTCCTTAAAAATAGTAAAAAAAAGTTTAATGAAATAAAAATACTAACAGCCAGTTTTTGTAGTATAATACCATTTAAAAAATATGTACATGTTTCTCAATATGATTAACAAAAGGATGGGAAGGACCAAAATATTAATACCAAATATCTGAATGGAAGTGTCATAGATTATTTTAATTTTCCTTTTTAAGCTAAGTTTTAAAAAGCTTTTCAAATTTTCTATAAGAAAGTTTTATTAATTACTAAGAAAGTGAATAATACTTTTTAAAAGTAAAGCTTGTCCAACTAGTTAATGAATATATATGAATAATTACAAACTCATGACTAACACTAGAAAAAAGCTTCAAATCATATGCCCTTTTTAGAGTATACATTGTTGTGTGAAAGAACAAGCATTCTACTTTTTAGTTGACTTAGAATTTTCTTCTAACTTAAGATACCTCTGGAGAATTTATGCTTAATTTGATACCTTTTCAGGGCCCCTGAACTCAGGTATAGATCGATGGACAAATATGTTCCACAAGTCCTGGCATTTCTTGTCTGTGATATTATCCGAAATTATTTAAACACTCTTTTGGGATATAGTTGTTGGCATTTCATGCTTAGTAACTTGATCCTCAATGAGGTGAGGGCTACCCATTATTTCTCTGACTTTGGTGTGATATTTACAGACTGAAATGTCATATGTAATAGAAGAACTGCAACCTATTTTGAATTTCCCACAAGCCAGGTTATCCTGCTTTATTTGATTTGCTTGAAAAATACACATATAATTCCTGCATGTCACACCAGGAGACACTGTTTAGCAATTCTGTTAACCTTGGAACTACTAATTACTATCGAAGTGGATATTATACTTTGAGTGTGGGAGAGAAACAAAATACTGCCAGAAGATTCATCGGGCTGATGTCAACTAGGACCTTAATTATGTTTATAAGAAACTTCCTTATAATGAATCATAAAATAGATTATTACAATGTAATAAATGGAGATCTGGTTTGAGATATAAAAAAGATAAAGGTCAGTAAAATTTCATTGTTTCTTGGGAAGGAGATCATGTAAAGCAAAATAAATTTTCATTTATTAGGAAAAATATTTCTTAAAATTAGGCTTAACAAGAGTTCGTGTACAATAATCAATTCTTTAAGGTTATTCATTATTCTCTGTGTTTACCTAAACACTTTATGTTACTTAATTTACTTTCCCAAATGTGTCTTAATAGGGAGGAAACAAATCACTCTGTCTTTCTGTTCAGGATTTAGCTGGCCTCCAAGCTGAGCTAACAATTGAGTTTCTAGAATCTGTTAAAGGACAAGATCTCATCGCTAAGATAAATATAACTCTGTACAATAACCATTAAGAAATTACCTACACTTGAACATGGGCCATTGTCCAACGAAGACATTGAGAGACAAAGAAAAAAATACTCCATGAAGACTAAGGTTGTAAGGGTTAATAAAAAGAATCAAAGACACGTGGCTAAAAGTTCTGAAGGTGGAAAAGGTACAATTAAAGCAACGTCATGATTACTTTCAAAGGAACGTCAATGAAATAGCAACTCTATATCTTGCCAACAACGTAGGGTAAACACAAAATGGAGGGCCAAGCAAAGGATTAAGATGAAATGGTAATGCTTACATGTGCAGGGAAGGAAGAGCACTAAGAGTTTAGGTAACTCTCCAGCTCAAGGTGGAAATAATAAGTGACCAGTGGTTAGGATTTGTTGTACAACAGTGGTTTTCTAATGCTGGGTGTCAGGACATTTTTACATTCTTAAAAATTATTGAAGACTTCAAAGAGTTTTGGCTTATGTGAATGATATCTATCAATAATTATATTAGAAATAAATTCAGGACATTTAAGAAATATTTATTAATTCATTTACAATCACATTAATAAACCCATTTTATGTTGACATAAATAATATATTTCTGAAAAGAATATTTTCAAAACAAAGAATATTTGGTGAGATTTAGCAATATTGTTTCACATTTTTGCAAGTCTCTTTAACGTGTGCCTTAACGGAAGAGAGCTGAATTATCTTACTGCTTCCATGTTAAATCTGTTGCCTTATTTTAAATCACGTGGCCCCTGGAAAACTCCTCTCTACACTCATGAGCAAATGAGTGTGACAAAGGAAAATGGCATCTTAGAATTATTATGGAAATAATTTTAGACTTGTAACACCCCTGTAAGCATTTTGGGGATTTCAGACCTCACTTTTAGAACCTCTGATGTACACAGCACAGTTTGCATGGGTCATCATTATGTGGCCATAAGTTAAGGAATTAGCCCTTGTGGTCTGTTTCTCAACCTGTGTTTTCTCTGGACTCAAATGATCTGTGAAGTCATCTGACCAGCATTCAGACTTGGGAATCGTCATTACTCTTCTCTTTTCTCAAACATTTACAATTCCTCTCATCTCAGAGCACTGTAGGAATATCCAGAGGATTTAGGTAAATTTCTATAGGGCCAGTGGAGTCATGAAATAAAATTTCAACAGAATAATATATTTTTCAAGTTCTTCTATTTGACATAAAAAAACAGTTATATTCATTTTTAAAATTTTCTCCCCTTATTGTTTTTTTCACTTGTTCCTCTTTTTCTAGTTTGAAAAGGATATAGGGAAAATATCATACTCAAAGAACTTTTGAAGTGATGGGTGAAAGCCAAATGCGATGTAACAAATGTCGACCTTTAAAAAAAGCAACTTTGAGTAAACTGAAAAGCAAAGAAATCTGAGATCAAATTTAAGTGTAATGGAAATGTCAGACTTCAGAATACACAGCAAGAATTCATGCAGAATATGCCATGAGGCTATTCACAGCTAAAAGCCCCAATGTCAGGTTAGAATTAGAAAATCATCAGAAGTGCAGAACTGTTTCTCCAACAGATTTTGAGTCTGATGACACACTCAGCATCAGCTTGGAAGAAAAATGTCAATATGAATATCTCTGCTATTTTTCTAGTACTAAAAATGATCAGATGTGACAGAAGAATTTTTTTTTCTAGGCAAAGTGGTGAATAGGATTTTTAAAGATGATTGTAAATGTCTATCTACTGAATAATTCATGCTCTTTCAAGGATTTTTATATGGTTACAGAATATTAGAACCCAAAGAAACTTGAGACCTAGTTTAATCTCCTTATGCAGATGAAAAAACTCAAACTCAGAGTATAAGCAGTTTTCCCAAAACCATTTGTTTGTGGCACTGAAATGTCATCCAAATATCCAAAACACTAGGCCAGTAGGCTTTCTACAGCACCCCCAGCATGCACCTTTCATTTATTTGACTGGATATTTTTATATGTACTTATATAAAAATCGCAAGATTATCTTGGGTATATTATTTATTTTATTGCATTCTAAATGGATCAATAATGATATTTAATAGTAAGTAGTGTGATCTGTGTAATTGGACTAGGGTATTGGCCGAGTCATGATCTAAAGGGAATAATAATGAATTTCAGACCCAAGGAGACATGGAACAATACAGATATATTTCCTGGTGGATAGTATATGGACTTGAGTATAGAAATTGGGAATTAACTAGATGGTCATTGTATTAGTGAATTAAAATTACTATTTACGATTAAAGAGTAGTTCTTGATTTCACTCCTGTTATATAATTACACGCTGATTTTACATGTAGCTACTCTTAAAAAATCACTGTCATAAAGCCAGTAATGTATTGAAAGCACCATGTAGATACTATGCTTGGATGCACTAAACATTATATGTAAAAGTAACATGATGTACTGAAAAGGATAAAAATTTTGGGTTTAAACATCAAGGCTGTTCTTTTATTACCTTATGTTCCGTCTCTCTAAGCAAATTCATCTGTATCCTTCATTTAATTCACATCTTTCTGTGGATGATTAGAAAACAAACTGGAGTCTCTAGCTTAGATTTTTTGAACAACCAAATCTGTAAATGCAATCATTTCAAAACACCTCAAAGCCAACGAATCCTAATATGAATAATCTTTTTTTAAATTTTTTATTTATTTATTTATTTTTGAGATGGACTCTCACTCTGTCACCCCAGCTGGAGTGCAGTGGCGCGATCTTGGCTCACTGCAACCTCCATCTCCTGTGTCCAAGTGATTCTCCTGCCTCAGCCTCCTGAGTAGCTGGGGCTACAGGCCTGTGCCACCATGCCTGGCTAATTTTTGTATTTTTAGTAGAGGCAGGGTTTCACCATGTTGGCCAGGCTAGTCTCAAACTCCTGACCTCAGATGATCTGCCAACCTCACCTCAGCCTCCCAAAGTTTTGGGATTACAGGCGTGAGCCACTGTGCCCGGCCTGAACAATAAGACTCTTCTAAAATTTGCTTGTCAGCTAGTGTGCCCCATGTTGGTGAATCTTTCTATTATGACCTACTTACATAAGACAGAAACATAGAACTGAGCCTTGATATGGTTTGGATTTGTGTCCCCACCCAAACCTCATGTTGAACTGTAATCCCCAGTGTTGGAGGTGGGGCCTTGTGAGAGATGATTCACTCATGGGGGCAGATTTCCCCCTTTGGTGCTGTTCTAGTGATAGAGTTCTAATGAGATCTGGTTGTTTAAAGTGTGTGGCACCTCTCCTCATCTCTTTTCCTCCTGCCCAGGCATGTGAAGGTGTGCCTGCTTCCCCTTTGTCTTCTGCCATGGCTGTAAGTTTCCTGAGGCCTCCCCAGTCATGGTTCCTGTATAGCCTACAAAACCATGAGACAACTAAACCCCTTTTCTTTATAAATTACTCAGTCTCAGGCATTTCTTTATAGCAATGTGAGAACAGACTAATACATCCTTGAAACATCTCTTTTTCACAGCCCCTTCCCATTCAATTCTGCCGTTTTCACTTCCATTTTCTCATTTTGTTCATTTAATTACATCATTGCTGCCACCCTCCTAGGATGACTGCCATTCTCTGACACCTGAACTACTTCCATTGCTTCCTAACAGGAAGCTTATTTTTATTTATTCATTTTTTATTTTTTTAAATTATACTTTAAGTTCTGGGGTACACGTGCAGAACAGGCAAGTTTGTTACATAGGTATACGCATGCCATGGTGGTTTGCTGCATCCATTAACCCGTCATCTACATTAGGTATTTCTCCTAATGCTATCCCTCCCCTACCCCCACACTCCCCAACAGGCCCTGTTGTGTGATGTTCCCCTCCCTGCGTCCATGTGTTCTCATTATTCAACCCCCACTTAGAGTGAGAACACATGGGGTTTGGTTTTCTATTCTCATGTTAGTTTGCTGAGAATGATGATTTCCAGCTTCATCCATGTCCCTGCAAAGGACATAAACTCATCCTTTTTATGGCTGCATAGTATTCCATGGTGTATATGTGCCTCATTTTCTTTATCTAGTCTATCATTGATGGGCATTTGGGTTGGTTCCAAGTCTTTGCTATTGTGAACAGTGCTGCAATAAACATACATGTGCATATGTCTTTATAGTAGAATGATTTATAAGCCTTTGGGTATTACCCAGTAAATGATTTCTGGGTCAAATGGTATTTCTAGTTCTAGATCCTTAAGGAATTGCCACATTGTCTTCCATAAAGGTTGAACTAATTTACACTCCCACCAACAGTATAAATGCATTCCTATTTTCCACATCCTCTCCAGCGTGTGTTGTTTCCTGACTTTTTAATGATTACCATTCTAACTGGCATGAGATGGTATCTCATTGTGCTTTTGATTTGCATGTCTCTAATGACAAGTGATGATGAGCTTTTTTTCATATGTTTGTTGGCTGCATAAATGTCTTCTTTTGGGAAGTCTCTGTTCATATCCTTCACCTACATTTTGATGGGGCTGTTTGCTTTTTTCTTTAAATTTGTTAAAGTTCTTTGTAAATTCTGGATATTAGCCCTTTGTCACATGGATAATTGCAAAAATTTTCTCCCATTCTGTAGGTTGCCTGTTCACTCTGATGATAATTTCTTTTGCTATGCAGAAGCTCTTTAGTTTAATTAGATCCCATTTGTCTATTTTGGTATTTGTTAAAGACAATCCTAAGCAAAAAACAAAGTTGGAGGCATCATGCTACCTGACTTCAAACTATACTACAAGCCTACCATAACAAAAACAGCATGGTACTGGTACCAAAACAGATATAAAAACCAATGGAACAGAACAGAGGCCTCAGAAATAACACCACACATCTACAACCATCTGATCTTTGACAAAGCTGACACAAACAAGCAATGGGAAAGGATTCCCTATTATTTAATAAATGGTGTTGGGAAAACTGGCTAGCCATATCCAGAAAGCTAAAACTGGATCCCTTCTTTACACTTTATACAAAAATTAACTCAACATAGATTAAAGACTTAAACACAAAACCTAAAACCATAAAATCCCTAGAAGAAAACCTAGGCAATACCATTCAGGACGTAGTCGTGGGTAAAGAGTTCTTGGAAGCTCATTTATTTTTGCTTTCCTCACCAAATCTATGCTTCACTCTGAAACCAGAGTGATCTTTAAGAGATGCAAATCTGTTCAAAATATTCTGTTACTTAGAATCATTTATGCCTTACTGTTGCTACTAGTATAAAGGCCAATTTGTCTAACTTGGTCCTGCTTTAGAAGTCCTCAACACGGTCTTCTAGTTTGACCTTCAAATGTCAGTTCATCTTAAATCATACACTCCTCCCCTGGACTTCAGCTATACTGTCTCTCTTCCAGTTTCCTAAGTGCAGTTCCTGTCTCAAGACTTAGTTATATTTAAGTTCTTCTTCGCAGAAAATCATTCTCTTACTCTTTCCCTTTTGTCAGTTCATTCCCACTTATCCTTTAGATTTGAGCTCGAATATAACTTCCTTAGGGAAGACTTTTCCCTTTGAAGAAAGGTTTGGTTCTTTTGTTGTATATTATCATAGGATTATGTAGCCTTTATTCAAAGTTGTGATAACAACTGTTGTTTTACACTCATAATTTGGTAATGGCCTATTATCTACCTCCAGAAAATTGCAAGACCATGAATAAAGATCATGTTTCTATTTGCTAGTTTCAGGACCTAGAGAAGTGCCTAAGGTGAGTAGGCCATCAATACACATGTATTGAATACATGAATAAACAAATGGGTTTCAATGTCTTCATCTGTAAAATGGAGATCAGTAAAATGGGGGAAATAGATGTTGGGACTAATATTAAGGAGGTTTTTCTGTATTTCAAGTCATATATTGTAAAGTGTTTTGTAAATTATGCCCTTCAATTATAAAATATTATTAAGATGCTAACTCTTTATCATGTAAGTTTTGACAAGTGTATTTAAGTCATTTATGTTTTAATAGAAATTAAATATTTCTCATGAACTTATTTATATTTAACATTTGGCAAAGAAAGAATCTGAAAGCTCGAACTTCTCTTTAAAATGTAATTATAATGAAGGATTGATGATGATAAGAATGTTTGGTAGCATTGATTGAATGCTCTCATATGTACCTTACCTTATTTGTTCCAGACAAGAACCCTAGGAGGTACATAATATTACTCTTTGTTTTAAAGTTAAATAAACTTTTCCAAGGTCATTCAAGGAATAACTGGCAGAACCAGATAGGTCTGATTTCAAAGCTTATGTTATCAACTGTGAAATCTGGAAATAACTCAAGAACCTCCAAAAGCATACAAAGACAAAATATGTATCTTTGTGTTTGTATAACTCCACCTTCCTCATTCGCACCTTCACTCTTCCTTGATAGGGAATACTGACATTTCCACATTTTTCTCTTCTATATCCACACTTATCTATAATTGTATTCATATTTTTCCTTCCCTCTCACTTGATAGGAAGAAGTTACACTCTTGTCCTTGGATAAAATTCTTGCTTGCACTTTTGTTCCAAGCTGTTGGCTGTTAGTGTCATCCCCTTTTGCTACTTCACCTATCCATCTCTTTTCTGATCTTCCCTTCAAATATCCTTCCTTTCACCTTGTAAGCATGCTGGAAGCTCTTTTATTTAAAAAGGGATACAAACCCCAAACATCAAACGTCTTTTTCTGATCACTTCCAACTTTAGCTATCTTTTTGCCTTTATTGTCAATTCTATTCCAAGAGGCACCATTTATATCTCTCCTATTCCTTTTCAGGAACTTGAAGTATGGAATCTAACTTCACTATTAAAATATGACCCAGTAATCTCATTTCTGAATATATATCCAAATGAAGTAAAATTAATATATCAAAGAGATATCTGTGCCCCATATTCATTTAATCATTGTTTACAATAGCCAAGATATAGAAGCAAACTTAGTGTCCATTAAAGGATGAATGGATAATGACACAGTGGTATATACACACAATGTAATACTGTTCATCCTTTAAAAGAAGGAAGTTCTGTTATTTATGACAGCATGAAGAATGAATCTGGAGGACATTATGCCAAGTGTAAAAAGCCAGGTACAGAAACACAAATATTTTAAAAATCTCACTTACATGTGGAATCTTAAAAGATCAATGTTATAAAAACAGAGTAGAAAGGTGGTTACCAGAGGCTTTGGGGAGAGGAGAAATGGAAAGAGAGGAGATTGTGGTCAAAGGGTACAAAGTTTCATTAGCTTGGAAGAGTAAGTTGCTGTGATCTATTGCACTGCATGGAGACCAGAGTTAATAACAATGTATCATATATTTTGAAATTACTAAAAACACATTTTTAACATTCTAAACACAAAAATAAGTTTGTGAGATGATGACTTTGCTAATTAGCTTTATTTAATCTTTCTACCATGTATATATAGATCAAAAGATTACATGGTACCACCTAAATATATACAATTATTATGTCAATTAAAACTAAATTTAAAAAACTGCTCTCATTGATATCATCAGTGACTACCTGATTTCCAAATTCATTGATCTGTTTTTAGACCTAATTCTATTTAATACTTCTTTAAAGCCTTCGAAAATCTTTTTCAAGAGTTCTAAGATACCACCCTTTTCTGGATCTCCTGCAATCTTTTGGTCAGTTTTTTTCGTTTTATTTTCCTGGTTTTTCTTGCTTTGCACTGCCCTTAAAATGTTGCTGTTCTCCTGGGGAAGCAGAGGTTGCAGTGAGCCGAGATCGCGCCACTGCACTCTAACCTGGGAGACAGAGCAAGACTCCATCTCAACAACAACAACAACAAAAGTTGCTGTTCTCCAGAGTTCCATCTCTGGCCTCTTGCTGTACTTCCTCTCTATAGCTACACACAGTAGCTGTTACACATCCTCTACTTCCGTAGCTTCAACTACTGCCTGAAAGCCAACAACTCCCACATTGTTTTTCAAGTTTTGATTTCTCTGCAAAGATTCAGACCTGTATACACAACTGCATACCAGCCATCTTCTTCTATGTGTCCCATGGGTTTTTAAAAATGTGACATATCCAGAATAGAACTTTCCAATGTTCAACACACACAATTTGCTCTTTCATCTAAAACTCTTATCTTGGTGAATGATGCAATTACCTATCAAGTTTCTCAGGTCTGTAAGCTTGAAATCTTCCTTATTTCTTCTCTCTTTTTCAATTTCCTCTGAAACGTCTCTCAAATCTGCTTTGTGGGTTCCTACTGCTTAGTTAGACTTCTTAGTTCAGTCCCAGACCATTTTTCAAATGGGTTATTTCAATATCTATCATCTATCTAATATTCTTTCTCTCATTTTCTTCTTTTTTCAATCTGTTCTTTACACTGATCCCAGATTTATGCACATATAACATAAATCTGATTTTATGACTCCTGTTCTTAACAAAATTCCATGGTCTGCCATAACAAGTTCATAGTACCTATCTGGCTCCACCAGGCCTGAAACAATCTAAATTGAACCGCCCTTTTCAACTTTGTTTCCTGATATAATTCTCTTCTAATGTTATATAAAATGACTCACTGTTTTCTGAACCTCTATAACCATGCACACATTAGTCCTCCTTCTTGGAATGTCATTTTCCCACTCCCCCACTCAGAAAATTCCTATGAATATTTCAAGTCAGAATCCAGTTTCTTTGTGAACTTCTCCTTACTTTCTCTGAAAGAATTTTCCTCTCTCTCTTCTGGGCTCGTAGAGCACTTAATACTTATTTTGGTGATGGTACAGAGCACATTGCGTGGTGACCTCTAGCTTGAGTCTCTCCCTATAAATTGTACCTTGTTTAGAGACAGTCACTATGGCTTATTCCTCTGCCTCTTTGATTCAGTGCCTACCAGTTTGTCTGTACACATATTTTTGTTCAATAAATAAATGGAAAAGATACCCCATCATTCATAATTTAATTATGCAGTCAAAAGTGGGAGTTTTAACTGCCTCCCTATGCCATATTCCATTCTTTCTATTTACAATGTTAGTAAACAATAGCCTCATTATAAATTAAATGTACAATAAAGAATACAATGATTTGGAGAAAAAAAATATTTTGGAAATATTTTTCCAAGGAACCTAATTTTGGAAGCTAAGGCACAGTCTGTTAAATATTGCTTTTCTTCTTGCAAAACAATAATTTTACATCATGTGGGATGGCAAGTTCTCGTACCTTGTCAAATTTTTTATTTAAGCTTCTGATATAATCCTCTGATGCCAATTCAAAGTTGCTATTTTTAAATGAATACTTTCCTTGAACTGACTTTTAATTCCTTGGGTATTTTTTGCTTGTTATTAGCAGTTGAATAGTTGTGCCTGTGCATCAGGGTTCAGGAAAATAGCTACCATCTGCCAAGAACCACAGACCTTAGCCCTTGGTCTCTGTTTTCCTGACAGCACCGCCTTCTCTAATGGAAGTTATCAGTACCCAGGGAGCTCTCTGCTGGCACTCAGTAGTAGAAATATTAACACCGTATGGCCCATCCTAGGTAAATTAAATTTCATCATGTCTCTTGCTAAAAATAAACTAAAAGGAGATGGTGAACCTTTGGACAGATTAAGTAAATAGCAATATTAAAAACTCTCCAAACTGGAAATGGAGCACACCAGTCCTCAAGAGGTTAAACCATTTAAAAAATAGATTGCTCAAAGGAGGAAAAATATAGATCTCTCAAGAACTCACTCTGACAACTCACTTAATAAGCACATACTGTTTGTTCTCAGAAAAGTCAGCTTTTTAATTTAGAGGAGTTGAAAGGTTCATTTCTGGAAACAGCTTGTCCTCAAGCTTTTTAATAGTTCAGTAAAACTGAGAGTGGGAGTGGGAGGATGAGTACAATGGAAATACTCCAACCTTTTCATTGACCTTACTTGGTGCATGATAAGAAACTTTCCAGGGTGTAAATAAATCAGGATTCTACTAAGTTCCCTGAATGAAGTTTAATAAACACCCTCTACTTTAAAATCAGTCCCCATAACCTCTAAAAATCTGATCATTCAAGAAAAAAGAAACTACACAGTGAAGTAGAAACATCCACACATGACCGAGATAGCTAAGTGCTCCTACTTACGATTTTAAAAAACTGTTTAGGATAGCCAAGATATTTCATATGTAAATAGCCTAGCATGTTTATGCAGGAAGGCTTTAAGCAGAATGGTTCAGATTATAAGCTCTCATGAATGCCTGGATTTGACTCCCAGGTTTTCAACTTACAGGGCACTTAGGGCAACGTAACCTGTATAGGCCTCAGTTTCCTCATATGTAAAATGGGAATAATAATAGTATTTCCATCATAGGGTTATTATGGATGTTAATATGAGATAGTACTAAGGGGCACTAAGTAAAAATTTTATCTGGACATGTAAAACATTGAACGAGCCAAATAGATTTTGAAGATCTGTTTAGATAAAGAAGACTCACGAAGCATAATTCTGCTTAGTTATCAGGGATCAGAGAATATTGACGTTCATCCAGCTAATCTTCTTATTTTATAAGTGAGTAAACAGAGCAGTATTACAATCTTCATTCTATTAAAGATTTTTCTAAAAAATATTCCATGAACTTTAAACTTTAGAAAGTTATCTTGTTAGAAAATTATTCTTTAAAGATATTATAGAGATTCATAGATATTACCTTTACAATTATTTTCTCAAAAATTTTAAACACCTTTACCGAGATATTATTGAAATACCTTACAATCCACCCCATTTAAAGTGCACAATTCAATGTTTTTAGCACGTTTCCAGATTTGTGCAACAGTTATATCAATTATAACCACAAAAGGAAACCTCATACATGTTAGCAGTCATTCTCCATTTTCTCCCAACTTGCCCTAGCTCTGAGTTACTGCTAATTTACTTTATGTCTCTACAGCTTTGCCTATTCTGCACATTTCATACGAATGGAATCATACCATATGTGGTCTTCTGTAATTGGCTTCTTCCACTTAGCATAATGCTGTCAAGGTTCATCCAGGTCGTAGCATATATCACTATTCATTCCTTTTTATTGTCAAATAATATTAATCTTGTATGGGTAGATCACATTTTGCATATCTATAGATTAGTTGGTGGATATTTGGATTGTTTCTACTTTTTGGATATTGTGAATAATGCTGTTATAAATATGTGTGCATGAGTTTTTGAGTGGGCATATTTTAAAATTTATCTTGGGTATATACTTAATAGTAAGATTGTTGGATCATATAGTAACTCTGGATTTAACACTTCAGAAACTGCCACACTGTTTTCCAATCAGCTACATGATTTTGCATTCCCACCAGAGATAAATGAGGTTTCCATTGTCTCTATATCCTCAACAACACTTTATTTTTTGTCCTTTTTGTATTTTTTGATTATAGCCAGTCCTAGTGAGTATGTTATCTTAGGTGTTAGGTGATTTTCATTTTTATTTCCTTAATGGTTAATGATATTGAGCATATTTTCATGTAAATGTTGGGCATTTGTATATTTTCTTTGGAGAAATGCCCATTCAGATCCTTTGCCCATTTTACAATTGGGTTATTTATCTTTCTGCTCGTGAGTTTTAAGAGTCTTTATATGTTTTGAATAAAATTTCCTTGTCAGATGTTTATTTTCTCTTATTCTGTCAGTTGTAACTGTCACATTTTAAATGAACTCTCTATTAGTTAATCAGTTCAAGAATGACAAAATAATAATTGTGCTAATAGCCCAAGTCTAACTTCAGCAAAACCAGCTAGAGTTTAGCACAATAATTTTACAGATTTTAGCTGTTCTGACATCTAAACCAGAAAAAGGGGTTAGGATTATGTTGGAAATGAGACCTTTTTTCCAAAAGGATATTTAAACACTAGCATGATGAATTATGAATATCCCAATGAAACCAATCCATTGTTAATTACCATATAATTATTTTATTAACTAATGTAACTGTACAAAGTCATGTAGGAGATGAATAGTAATGATAGTGTCCTCAAATTGCTTATAATTTAAATGTTAAACTACTGTACAAATAATAATAATGTATCTAAAAAGTGATTGGTTCAATACTGAGGAATTAATATGTCCTAGGTAATACTAAGCCTTCAGGAAACAGAAACATTGAGACGATCTGTTTTGCCTTGAGTGGCTCTGAGTCAGATGTGAGTGAAAATATACACATTTTACATGATGCATATAAAGACGTTACCATAAAATGCAATGTATAAAGTAATAGAGCACTGTACTAGTCCAGGAGTGATCAATTCTACACGGCAAGGTCAGAGAAGACCTCACACAAGAAACTTTATAAAAGAAAAAAGTTGCAAGCACAATAATAGAAACAAATATATATATGTATATTCCATTATATATATATATATTCCATTATATATACAAAGAAAGAGGTAGGCATCTGAGCACATATCAGTTAATGGGAGAAGCCGTAAAACTAATAAAATCTTCAAAGTGAGGAGCATAAAGATAGGATGTAAATTTCGAGATTCAGTGACTGAGAAGCTCGAAAAACCCACTCTCCCCTTTACCCACCCCAGAAGTTTTCTGAAGGACACAAATTAGTAAATAAATCATTCAAAGTCAATTTAGATCACATGAAGAAAGTTCTTCATGTAACTAACTCCCTTTCCCACCTTTCTCCTCCTCTCGGGTTCTTGAGAATAGATTCAGAATAGAGCTGGGTTTCACGATTTTTTGCCTGGCTCAAGAGATTGCAGACTTTCTTCATGGCATCAGTGAGCTGATGCTATCAGGACAGACCTAAAATATCTTTTCTTGGCTTTGAATATAAAAGGGAAGCCAAGGAAGACTTGTTTCTTCTGGACCAGAGCCAGCTACCACAGTTATTCCTACAAGCTTCTCTTTAACAAGAAGACATCATTAGCCCTTTCCTGGTGCTCCATGCATTTGATTCTGAGTGAAGATCTCAAGGACATGCAAGGAGTATTTTTTTTTCTTTTATTCCTGTCATCGTCATTATCATATTAATTGTACACCTACTTTACACAGGGCATTTTGCTAAACTTTGCATATTTTAATAGTACAAAAAATGATCCTAGTTTTTAAAGACGCTTTTAGTCTGAGAGAAGTAGGGATTTTTATTTTTCCCTGTTTGATTAAATTATTTCTGTAAGAACTAGACTCCTCATTTAAGAAACTTCTACCATTTATTATACCACAAGCTGAGGGCAGAAGACATGATTATAACTTAGATTTGTTTAAAATTTATAGTCATGGCTTACATTTATCTAAAATTAATATCCATAACTATCAAAATTGAGAACAAGCAGAATAGCTATTGAATTAATTATACGGTTCTATATTTCTCTTCAAGCAAGTTCTTCTCAGTCAGTAATGTCATGCTTGTTATGCAATTCTTACCTGGAAGTCAAAAGCCCAAGAGCCTCTAAAGGTTGAGAAAAGGTCCATCTTCTCAAAATGGCATGCATTTCTGAAACAGTCCTTTCATCCCAGCCAGGGGCACTACCCAGGACCAGAGGAAGGGAGCAGTTTTCATTATTGCAGTAGAAGCGATAAAACCACAAGTATCTTTTCTTTTCTTCAGAGAGTCTGAAAAACCAGATTGGAAACAGTAATTTAGTGGAGTTTGCTGCACTAACAAATGTTGCTATAAATATGCAGTACCAAACCTTACTGTACTTCTTTGAATTTTATTTTAGCTTACTTTTAAAAATGTCTTTTACCTTCCTGGGATAGCTTCATAGGTTATTTCATCAGTTTATGTTCCACTAACTTTATTCTTTTGTATTATTATTTTGAAAAAGAAAAAATCAATTCAGATAGCTCACATTTATTTTTGTTCAGTCTTATTCGTGGTTTTTTTTTTTTTAATATGTCATTTTGGTTGGCAAAATCTCTCTCCCCCAGGGAAAACCAAGTTTATCTGAATCCTGTGACACATCCTATTTAGAACAAAGGTAATCAACCATTTACTTTCTTATTTTTTTTTTATTTTTTATTTTTTACAAATTAACTGAGATCCAAGTGGGCCTATGAAAAAAATGGCATATTTTAGTAATGATATTTCTTCATCTCAAAGCAAGTTTTATCAGAGTTCAGAAATCTTTGCTGTTGTTAACTTCAAAACCAAGGATCTCAATTCATCCCTGGATTATGTCTTTTAAATGTTCAGAGTTCATGGGAAGTTTGGCGTGAAAATGTCAGTGATGCTAGTTTCTTAGATGCTCAAGTATTTCCCCCTGGAGAGTAGTCTGAAATAAAAGATCTAAATCTAGGACTAGGGCCTTGACTTGCTGACAATTTATCATGTTTTGCTCACACTCCAGTAGAAGTATTCAGAACCACGGTTCAATTGGAGGACAGCTTCCCTCACATGACAATGGCTTTTGAGCACTCTCTCCTCCAAACTGACACTGAGCTTGAATCTGCTGAAACTCCCAAGAAAGCTAACGAAACATAAAAAAATCTTTTAAAAGTCTATGTCTCTCTATAATTCATGTTAAAGTTTTCCTCATCTGTAAAAAGAAAAGATTGGATTATAGGTGATTTTGAAGGTGCGTTTAGGTTCCTTTCCTTATATTTTGCTACCACCTTTTCCTCGGAAAAAGCCACAGAAGAAAAAATATTCATAGTAAAATTACTAAAACATATTTGCTCAGATTAAATTTTTTTCCCAATACCGAACAATGCTCTCTTTCTTTTTTTTTTAGCTCCTTTTGTTAAAGCAAATTCACATTCAAGGATATGCCACAGATTCAGTTCAATAAATTATTACAAATGCATATACCAGATAACAACCACACTCCTTTCAAGATATAAAACAGTTTTTTTCATGTCATCAGAGGCAAACACTGGTATCATTTCTTTCTCTCTCGATAAATATTAATCTTTTAGAACTTCATATAAATGGAATCATAGAGTAAATATGTTTTTATTTATGGCTTCTTTCACTCCATTATATAATGTTTTTGAAATCATCCATATTGGTTGAGTTTGTCAATAGTTAATTCCTTTTAATTAATGAATATTATTCCTTTGTGTAATTGTGCCATTATTTATTTATTCACTCTCCTGTTTGATGGACATTTGGGTTGCTTCCTTTTGGGGGGTATTATGAATAAAAGTGCTATGATCATTTGTGTACAAGTTTTTATATGAATGTATTTTTCATTTCTCCTAGGAAATATCTATGAGAGGAAGGACATGGTTATGTGTTAGGTATTTATCTTTACAAAAAATTGTGAAACTGTTTTCCGAAGTAATTGTAAAGTTTTACATTATTGCTTGCAGAGTATGATAGTTCCATTTGTACCATATTCTTGCCAACTCTTGATTTTGTCTGTCTTTATAATGTTATCCATTCTAATGGGTGTATAGTGGTATCTCATTGTGCTTCTAATTTATATTTACTTGGGGTCTAGGCAATTTTTCATATGCTATTTTCTTATATCTTTTGTTGGAGCTCTCTTCTCATGTCTTTTCCCTACTTGTTTGTTTAGATTCATTTGTATGACTTCTTTATATACTCTGGATACAAAAAGTTTGTCATATAAATGTTTGCACATATTTTTCTCAGAATGTGGTTTGCCTATAGATTTCCTTAACGGGGGCTTTTCATGAATAGTTTTACATTTTGATGATGTCCAATTCAGAAATTTTTAAACAGTTATTACTTTCTCTATTTGTTTAACATTGGCTATCTTAACATTCATTCTTGTGGCTTTTTTCTCAAGTATTCTGAAAGCAATATTTTACTTGCTGAAAGGACTTTTTTCATTTATGGCGTGGGTGGCATTGTCAAAAATACATTGAACCTACAAATGGGTCTCTGGCTTTCTATTCTATCTACACCGAATTCTATTCCATTGACCTATTTACCTATCCTTAAGCTATATCACACTAGCTTAATTGCTGTAAATTTATAGTACATAAATCCACACACATTATGAAGTCAGACTTTGTTCTTTTTTCATGATTGCTTTGACTATTGTAGGTTTTTTGCATTCCACATAAATACTGAAGTCAACTTTTCAATTTCTACAAAAACTTGCTGAGATTTTCATTGGGATTATATTTTATTTACAGATGAGTTTAGAGAGAATTATCATCTTAACCGTAGGAATCTTTCAATCAATAAATGCAGTATATTTTTCATTTATTTAGATTTTCCTTAATTTTCCTTAGCAAAGTTTTACACTTTTCAGTAAATAAAATTTTATTAAATAATTTACTAAATTTTAGTAAAAGATTAGTAAAATTTTAGTAAATAAAATTTTGATGTAGTAAATACAATTCCAAAACAGAATTTATTTTATATATATTTTTACTGGAACACAATTAGATCTTGTACATTTATCTTAAGCATTATGACCATTACATAATCATGCTGTGTGAAAATAGTCAGTTTTATTTCTTTCTTTTCAATTTTTACCTTAATTTTTTTTTTTCACATAGTGTGCTGGCTAGGATTTCCCATACAAGATTAAAGATAAATGTTTGAAGCAGACATCGTGGCTTTGTTTCCAACCTTAGGAGAAAGGATTCATTCTTACATGATTTAACGTGATACTAACTATAAACTTTTCATAGATCACTTTTCAAGGTTGAGAAAGTTTCACTCTATTTCTAGTTTTAACATGAATGGGTATTGAACTTTATCACTTTTTTTCTAGATCTAGCAAGGTGATATGATTTTCCTGGTAAATATTCTCATTCTTTTACTTTTAATCTAATTGCTTATATATAAAACATGTTCCTGTAAACAGAATACGGTTATATATTGCTTTTTTGATGTAGGCTGACAACTTCTGCTTTTTAATTTGAGTTCTTAGTGTGTTTACATTTAATGTCATGTTGATATGGTCACCTAATCATACCAATGGCTCACTGTATTGCTATTTGTTTCTGTGAAGTGTTTTTTTTTCTTTGTCCAAACCATTTCGTAGTCCCCTTTTTTCTTTTTTATGTTTCCTTTTAGATTTTTTTCTGTTATATTTCATTTTTATCTTCTCCTTGGCTTTTAAATATACTCTTAAAATTTAAGGGGTGTGGTTTTCCTAGATATTAAAATATCTTTGTTTAAGCATATTACAGCCAATCATGAATTAACATTATGCATCCTTACATATAATATAAAAAACTTGGAACAGTTTACTTCCATTTTCCATTTTCATTCTTATTGAAGTTATTATAAATTTTATTTTTTATATATTATAAACCCAGAGTACATTGTGATTCATTTTTCTTTAATCACTTTTAAAATAAATTAATAAATGTGTAAATGAAACTATTTTTATTTATTTATCTATTTTGGGGTATTTTCCATTTCTTCTTACAGATTTGAGTTTCCATCTAGTATCATTTTCTTCCAGCTTGAAGTACTTATTTTATTATTTTGTATAGTACGGATGAACTGATAATAAACTAACTCACCTTCATTTGGTTAAAATATCTTCATTTGGCCTTAATTTTAAGAAATACAATTTTACTGTATATAGAGTTCTAATTTGAAAAAGTTGTTTTCATCTTTAACACACAAAGA
>NW_012101543.1:2070115-2073949 GCF_000951045.1 Mandrillus leucophaeus | reverse complement strand
AAAGAAAGAAAGAGAAAAAGGAAGGAAGGAAGAGAGAGAGTATGTATTCGCTTATGAGTTACTAAGACTTTTACTTCTTATATTTGTAGGTTAATTTTTACAAAAAAAAATCAAATTTGTAAAATTTGGCCATCTCCTTAATTATTTTTTGCCTCAGTATCTTTCTCCTTTTTGGTGTGTCCAATGCACACATATTGTTTAATATTGTCCCTCAGGTCACAAGGTGCTCTCATTATTTTCAAGGTTTATTTTCTTTTTGTACCTCAACATGGGGGATAATTCCTATTGCCCTGTCTTCAAGCTCACTGTTCTTTTTTTCTTGCATTTTGCAATCTATTAAGCCCATTTACTGATTTTTTTAAACAAATATTTTAGGTATTGTGTTTTCAGTTCTTAAATTTCCATTTTTTAGTAAGATTCATTTTTTCATTCATATACATCTTTTAAAAAATCATTAAATATCTTTATAATAGCTGTATTGAAATCATTATTTGCTAATTTAAAACTCTTTGGATCTGTTTCTATTAACCACTTCCTCTCCCCAGGCTGTTTTTATATTTTCCTGATTCTTTCCAATTATTTCCCTAGTTACTGATTGTATACTAGACATTTTCCAATAGTTTTCTCAATTATTGATCATATGCTAGACATTTAGAATAGTACATTATTCAGAGTCAGCATTCTGCTATTTTTCAGGTGTTGAATCTCATGTTTTTTAGTAGACAGTTCAATTACTGGAAGATCAGCTTAATTTTTTTGAGACTGGTTTTTATTATTTGTTAGGTTGAGCCTACTTTAGTCTTTAATCTAGGGCTAGAATGGACTTAATCCTAATATGCATCATTTTGGTTTCTTTATTAAATGTAAAGGATGGTCTGTGAGCTTTCTCCATTCTTATTGGTCAGAATTTCTATGTCTTCCAGCATTGTGTGGCTTCTCAAATCACATTTATTTTATATCTCCCTGAAGTAGTTCTCTTGTAAGCCCTGGAAAGTTTCCACCTGCTCACAAGTAGTTTAGCACTCAACTAAATATTTAAGAAGACCCCAATACAGATTTGTGTAGCTCTCGTCCTGTGGTATGATGCTCTGAAGATGCCAGCTGCCTCAGCATCACTGAACTCTAAATTCTGCCTTTTAAAAAATATCTCAGCAGGAGCTGCATTCTCTTCTTATATTCTACCTTCCCAAGTCATGTGGGAGGACCCAGGTATAGAAAGTGACTCCAGGCTGAAAGCCACTTTAATCCCAAGGCTTACCTCAAATCCTCTCTGTTTAATTTATGAAAACAGTTGCTTTGTATCTTTCTCTCATCATAGTTCTGTCAGTCAGGGGGATTGGTCTTGCACTAGGTATTCTTCACGGTAGAAGTAGAAGCACTAATCTATTTTAGAACATATACGGTTACGTATTTCATTCTGGGGTCTTTAGATTTAGAAGCATTTTTTGGTTGACATCAAGAAGATTTTTTTTTCAATTTTTATTTTTTACAAATATCACAGGCATATTTTCATGAGTTCCATTGAGTCTGAACTTCCTCACTGTGATTACTTTTGGTCAGTTTTAAAGAAGGAATAATTAAGTCAACTAAATGATAAAATGTGGCATTGGGAAACGGAGGTTAATCTGATTCTAACACAAGTTTCACCACATTGAAGGCTGTTCTCCATCTGTTTTCACAGTCCAGAATAAAACTGCACCATGCTGAATATTAATAATTGTATTTGAGTGGGTGAAACAGAGGAAAATGTTGCTTGTTTTATGAGTGTTATTAGCTTAAATAGAAACTGAAATATAAAACAATTAGAATTCACTGGGGTTAATTTAAAAACACAAACCTCTGATATTTAAAGGCAGTTACCATGATTATTATTTGTTGGTTTTGACCTCTTTTTGTTTGAATATATTTAAAATTTCAAGGCATCTTTTTCATATTAAAAACCTAAGTATAAATATGCTAGCCTCTTATTTGTGGCACACTTGTTGAACACACAGTTTTACATTTTCAAGTAAGACAGAAAAAGAAGCTTCATCTAGTTAAGATGACAGTAGTCTAGTATGACAATGGATTGTCAACATATGTGTCATGAAGACTATGAGAATCTTCTGTCATCTTCAGTTCTTAAGGCAACTTTTTATACCAGAAACTATGCAAAGTCAATTCAGTCCTTATAATCTACTTATTTCACACACATTGTTATCAGTGTATAGCATTAGAAATATAGTGATAAACAAGAAAGATGGGTTCTTTGCTTTTTCCAGCTCTTGCAAATCATTGAGAGGAAGAAGAGCTAAACACATGAGTGAGCAGGATAGTAGCTAGTGTTAAGTGTGATAACATGAAAGGTAATGTGATAGAGAGTGAGGGAAACAGGGCTTCATCACATAGAGTGGTCAGAGAAGGACTTTTTGAGGTGACACTTAAGTGAAAGCCTAAAAGATGATATAATTTAGTAATGTGAAGAACTTAGGAAACAGTTTTTCAGGCAGAGGGAATATCAAATAAAAAGGCCTTGAGACGAGAGCTGGACCCACACATTTGAAGTTTAAAAAGGGGTTTGATGTTCCTGGCTTGAAGTGAAAGAGAAAAACAGTAATAAACATTGAAATTAGAGAGTAGGAAAGTAGCAAGATTACTCGAAAGAAAACTGATCACACTCATTGCCCTAGTATGGGATGGCCCAAGCTGATTCCTCCTCCCGAAAATGACTCTACCATCTGCCAAGTTGATCAACTCAAAATTTTGGACTCTCTATTGGCTTAACCTTGACTCTTTAATTTCTTAATGGACTTACTACAAAATTCTAATTAATCATCAAGTTATGTCTTCTCAACTGCCAAAATATGTCTCTCAAATCTAGCCACCTCTATTAATATCCACTGCTATCATCTTAGTTCTAGCCATCATGATCTCTTGCCTAAACTGTTACATTCACCTCCTTGCTGTGCTGCTTGCTTCTACTGTCACATCCACTCCAATCCATTCTGCAACTTGTGGTCAAAGGGATCATTCAAGATTCTTCTGCTCACGTAATTCCCTTGTTCAAAACCTTCACATTAATTTTCACTCTTGGAGTAAAGTCTGTTATCATGTTATATATCTTTTCTCTCTCACACACACATACAGAGAGAGAGAGAGAGAGAGAGAGACAGACAGACTTTTTTAGTCTGATGCCTTTGGCATGTTATTAATGAGCATAATCAGCTGTGACATGCATTTTGCCCCTAACAAGTACAAATGCCACTAATTCCCTAATAGTTCTTTTCGGGATTTTGGTTCTATTCAAAGAATTATCGTTTTACAAAGTACTCCTTAGTCACTAATTTTGTGCTGTTAAAACAAGACTTATTTCTTTACTGCTCTTTTTAAAATCTGCCTTAATTAAATGTTGCTTTTCCCTGTTGACTAAAACAACTTTCTACCTCCTGGAAGGAAGGTTGAGAGATGGTCTATCACTGCTGTGTGCTGATATACATCTGATCACTCTCTGCTTTGTTATTTTGAACTGAGTAATTTCCAAACTTTTTACTTTTCCTTAAGACCACAGGAAACAAATCGTTAAAAGCACACAGAATTACTTATTTACGTCCTAAACATTAATTAACCATCCAATAAGCATGACATTAGGAAATGAAATGAGTTATGTAGGAAGGAAGGCTCACTCTTTGAAGATGTCATGCTTCAAGAATGATTGAGGAAATCATAAACAGTGGGCAAAATTCACTTACAAGACCTAGGTCACTTACAGTAGGGGAGTCTGTTTCTGTGAAAGTCTGGCAATATGTTTTAAACACTCCTTTGGTGGCTCTTCAAGATTACTTCCATTTTCTTCAG
>NW_012101543.1:2059752-2068080 GCF_000951045.1 Mandrillus leucophaeus | reverse complement strand
AACATTGAAATTAGAGAGTAGGAAAGTAGCAAGATTACTCGAAAGAAAACTGATCACACTCATTGCCCTAGTATGGGATGGCCCAAGCTGATTCCTCCTCCCGAAAATGACTCTACCATCTGCCAAGTTGATCAACTCAAAATTTTGGACTCTCTATTGGCTTAACCTTGACTCTTTAATTTCTTAATGGACTTACTACAAAATTCTAATTAATCATCAAGTTATGTCTTCTCAACTGCCAAAATATGTCTCTCAAATCTAGCCACCTCTATTAATATCCACTGCTATCATCTTAGTTCTAGCCATCATGATCTCTTGCCTAAACTGTTACATTCACCTCCTTGCTGTGCTGCTTGCTTCTACTGTCACATCCACTCCAATCCATTCTGCAACTTGTGGTCAAAGGGATCATTCAAGATTCTTCTGCTCACGTAATTCCCTTGTTCAAAACCTTCACATTAATTTTCACTCTTGGAGTAAAGTCTGTTATCATGTTATATATCTTTTCTCTCTCACACACACATACAGAGAGAGAGAGAGAGAGAGAGAGACAGACAGACTTTTTTAGTCTGATGCCTTTGGCATGTTATTAATGAGCATAATCAGCTGTGACATGCATTTTGCCCCTAACAAGTACAAATGCCACTAATTCCCTAATAGTTCTTTTCGGGATTTTGGTTCTATTCAAAGAATTATCGTTTTACAAAGTACTCCTTAGTCACTAATTTTGTGCTGTTAAAACAAGACTTATTTCTTTACTGCTCTTTTTAAAATCTGCCTTAATTAAATGTTGCTTTTCCCTGTTGACTAAAACAACTTTCTACCTCCTGGAAGGAAGGTTGAGAGATGGTCTATCACTGCTGTGTGCTGATATACATCTGATCACTCTCTGCTTTGTTATTTTGAACTGAGTAATTTCCAAACTTTTTACTTTTCCTTAAGACCACAGGAAACAAATCGTTAAAAGCACACAGAATTACTTATTTACGTCCTAAACATTAATTAACCATCCAATAAGCATGACATTAGGAAATGAAATGAGTTATGTAGGAAGGAAGGCTCACTCTTTGAAGATGTCATGCTTCAAGAATGATTGAGGAAATCATAAACAGCGGGCAAAATTCACTTACAAGACCTAGGTCACTTACAGTAGGGGAGTCTGTTTCTGTGAAAGTCTGGCAATATGTTTTAAACACTCCTTTGGTGGCTCTTCAAGATTACTTCCATTTTCTTCAGAATCAGGTTTCACATACTCCCACCCAGTAGCTGGAAAATCAATCTGAAAGAAAAAAAAAGATTTGATATGTGTTGAAAGTGTCTCAGAATACATTATTGATTTAATACTCCTATCTTAGATTTATAGAAACTAAAGAATGGAACAACTTCTATTTTTTCTGTGTTATTTATAATTTTACAATAATTTCTAAAATAATTATTAGAGGTTGGACTTAGGATCTAAATAGACAAGGTATTTAGCCAATTATTTATACAAATAATTGTATAAATAATTACAGATGGGTCACCTGTAATGTTGTCTGAGGGAAAATAAGAGAAATAATAATATACAATCTCTCCATAAAGATTAATATGTTACATTTTTGGTTAATGCTGACATTATATCCTTTTTACATTTCAGTGTTAAAATGTCTCCTTATGAAATGATGAAATTTAACATTGGTAATAATGCTATTTTCAAGTAACCTGCTTGAGAAAATAGAATTAATCTATATTGATCTCTAGTTCATGAAATCTGCAAGTCTGGGAATCATTTTGTACACAGGAGTGAGCTCTTCTTTGATAAAGAACTGTTGTGTTAGTAAAAAGTCAAATAGAATATTTCTGCTTTGGTTCTGTAGTTCAGATTTATAGACAGTTCCAGAACCCGGCCTCCTTTTTTTCCTGGCTCAATCTACTTACCATTAAACCATGTTTCAGTGATTCAGAATCTGATTCTAGTAAATAAAATTACAGTTAACAAAAAGGCAGTTCCAGACTATGTAAATAAGCTGGATATTTTAGGGCTCCATAGGTTTGCCTAAGGTTATCACACATACTGTTTTTTTTTTCATTTTAATATTAGAAATCCCACAGACATTATTTTTTTCTGCTGAATTATGTTGGGTTGGAATCTCAGAGAAAATTGAGGAACCTTACAAAGCAGATGGTATGAGTTTCAGTTTGAAATACAGTTTAATATTTTTGAGCACTTATTTATTTGAAAAAGTTTTAGTAATTTCATTCTATAACCTCTAGCATTTGTTATAATTTTTGTGTTTGATATAATCTGCGTTACAGTGTATCAATTACTCCAACATGGTAAAAGAAACAAGTACGAGATCAGCTTAACTGAAACATTACAGCAAAGTTTGCCTCTTGACAAAAATTGATCTTGAAAGATGAACTTTGGTACCTTACAGGGAAGGGCATCCAGTAGGAGCAAGTTACATGCTACTCTTTATATGGACAAATATTTTTAAATAGCTCTTAATGAGTTAGTACAATGTTATGTTGATACTAAGTAAATGGCATAGTGGATGAGAAAACTGAGAAGAGTAGATGAGCATACAAAATAACTCCTGTGTACAAACCTGTAATAAACTATTTGTATATATTTCACGTAGGAAACAATTTTTATTTCTGTTACGTGAGTGAGATCTTTTATCAAATTGCATTTTTTCACGAATTATGAGGCTAAATAGCTACTGATTCTTGAGTTGCTATAGAAAGTAATGGAATTTTTCCTAGTTGCCTTTTGTACTCTTTATAAGAGAAAACTTCCCCAAAACTATGCTTTAATGCATTTGCTTTAGAACACTTTTAGGCACCATACATTATGGAAGATATAAGTAATATCTATTATTTTCTGATAACTTAAAGTCTAATTGAGGAGAAAAGGCACACACATTAACAATTAAAATAGAGAATAATAAATACATAGCACCCCAAAGCTGTGCTTCACTGTTGTGCTTTCAGTACTGACAAGCATTTGACTCTGTTCTTTCTCCTTCTATGGCTGTGGCTAACCAAGCCTGGCCTTAGTCTCAAATTTCTTTTTAAAGGAATGCTCCAGGAGATGTACTCAAATGTCAGCATTGCATGCGTCATGACATCTATTTTTCACATTCCTGGGTAAGCCTTGAGGATACACTCCTGATTTTAACAACAACAACAACAACAACAACAACAATATGGGTTTTTGGGGGGAATAGAGGAAGATATTCAAAGCTGGTAATGCTCCCTTCTAATTCACACCTCCTTACACATTTGGATATCAACTTCTTGTGTTCCAATGATTCATCTCGCTTCATTTCTTCTGCTCATCCTTTGTCATTCACACTAGGCCACCGTGATTTCTATTATGGCTTCATGACTTGGCACTGCTTAAGGGAGCTGTTGTGAATGTCCCCAGAGTCCATGCCCCACAACCATAGCCATAAGGTGCCCCTGGGCCAATTTTGGGTTCCCATGATTCTGTTAGATTATCCAACAACTTCCACTTTGACTGTGTGTGGTTTGGTATTATAAGACACACGTGCTGGGCGTGATGTCTCATGCCTGTAATCCCAGGACTTTGGGATACTGAAGCAGACAGATCACTTGAGGTGAGCAGTTCGAGACCAGCCTGGCCAACATGGTGAAACCCTGTGTCTATTAAAAATATAAAAATTAGCCACGTAAGGTGGCATACGCCTGTAATTCCAGCTACTTGGGAGGCTGAGGCACGAGACAGAATTGCTTGAACCATGGAGCTGGAGGTTGCAGTGAGCTGAGATCGCGTGCCACTGCACTCCAGCTGGGGTGATGGAGTGAGACACTGTCTCACAAAAAAGAAAAGAAAAGACATACGCATGTTAGACCCTGAGTTCTATTGCAGTTCAGAGGAAGGAAGGATAACTGCTAACTGGGTGGCAATTGTGGTGAGTCTGAAAAAAGGAGTTGTAAAAGAGGGATCCATATGGTGGTTTTGGAGTGAGGAAAAAAAGGATCTCTGTTACATTAGAAATCAAAATATAACGTGTTCTAAAACCTCTGTATCAATGATAAGACTGGTGCTTCTTCCTAACACTGACGATAATGGAAGATAAGCATGTACTAAAATGTTAGATGAAGTAAAACATTTTGAATGAGTAAGATCTGTGGTTTAAGGAGACGTCTCACTTAGCTAAAAGGAAGAGCTAAACATTTTGGTATTCAGGTTCAGATAAGTGGACCAAAGGGCTAAATTGAGACATACCTGTGGGCGGTGTTTTTGTAGTCATCAGAAATACGGATACATATCATTAATTTAACAAATAAATTATTCCAACTGCTGTGTTAGATGCTTGTGATATAATACCTTCAATGCCACCAGAGATCACTCAGTCAGTGGAAAGGAATAGGATGTGGTAAATGTGCTGATAAAAATGCTATTGGGTATTACGTGAACATAGAAGAAGGGCACTTATCTCTGCTTGGTCTGAGAAGAGTGGAGGGGGTAAGGAAGAGATTTCTAGAGGGTCCATGGATGGAAAAAGATGAATCTCATTTACACAGAGTCAGAGGACGGGTGGACAGTGGAGGGTGAAGGGGAGAGGGCACATTATAGACAGGGAACAGTATTCATAAATTTACGTAAGTTGAAAGCAGGACAGTGCATGTCAGAAATGACAACATTTTCAAAGTTGTTGATGCTTAAAGTGTCAAACAGGGACTGGCAAGAGAAGCAATGGAAGAGGGGTCATGCTACAGAGGTTGGCCTTAATCCTCTGGGTAGCACTGAGTTATTGAAGAGTCTAAGCAGGGAACTGGCAGGTTCAGACTTAAGTTTTAGAAGGATCACCCTTGTGACTCCATAAATTTTAGATTAGAGAATGACAAAACTAAAGCCAAGGAAACCAGAAGATGAGGTGAGGAATTGAGAGGATAGGCAATAAAAATATAGAAGATAAATTGGCAGGATGTAGTATGGACTGGATATGAGTAGAGAGAAAGAAGGAAGGAGGCAAGAAAAACAGGTAGGTGTGTGGGGGGCATGAACAGACATAAAGAATTCAGAGGGTGAAAGTAATTTTGGAGAGGAAGTGGGCTCCGTTTGGGGCATGTTTCATTTGAAGCTGCCAATAGAATATCCAGGTGGGAGTTTCAGCAAGTATGCGGCTATATTTGTCTGAATCTTGAGGTGTGAAGAAGTCTGAACTAGAGATACAGACTCAGAAGTACACTTACATAGATATTGAGACAAGAACCTTAGAAATGTAGGAGACCCAGTAATTCCATGGCTCAGTATGTATTCAAGAAAGATGAAAACATGTTCACACAAAAACGTGCCCATAGGCATTCATAACAGCAATATTCTTAATAGCTAAATAGTGGAAAGAATCCAAATGTACATTGACTGATAAATTAATAAATAAAAGATGGTATATTCATATGTACATATTATAATAATGTAATACTATTGTATAAAAATGTATATGTAATATAGAAAAAGGAATGAATCCCAATTGGGGCTACCACCTGGATGCCCTTTAAAATATTATGCTAAGTGACAGAAGCTGGCCACAAATAAGATCACAGATTGTATGATTCCATTTACATGAAATGCCCCAAATAGTCAAATTCATAGACACAGGAAGAAGATTAGTGGTTGCTTAGGATTGGGGGAATAGGAGGTGAGAGCTAAGGGGTATGGGATTTCTTTTTTGATGTGATGAAAATGATCTGAAATTGACTGCGGTGATAGTTGCATGTACCTGTGAAAATACTAAAAACTACTGAATTGCACACTTTAAATGGGAGGATAGTATGGTATGTGAATTATATCTCAAGAAAGCTGTTGTTTTTTTTTTTTAAAGAAAATAAATGAATGAGAGCATCCAGGGAGAATATGTGCACTGTGCAGGGCAGCGGGCTGCAGACTGAACCTTTGAGAATTGTCCTTGGTGAGAGCCTGGGAAGGAGACAAAGGATGACCAGAGAGCAGTGGAAGGAGATAACCGAGGGCAGTAACACCAAAGCCAGAGGAGGAGGGGGTTCAGTTCTGTGGAAGGAGGAGGGAGAAAGTTCAATCTCTGAAGAAGAGGAGGGAGTTCAGTTACGGGGAAGAGACAGACAGTGCCAAGAAGAGCAGAGGGAGGGCTAGCCTGATGAGGACTGAAAACCACCACTGGATTTGGCACCTAGGAATCAGCAGGTACCTAACCACAGTTAAGAGTGGTGGCAAGCCAGAATACAGTGATTTTAGATACAAATGGGGAGGTGAGGAAGTAGAGAAACATAGATCCCGGCACTTTGAGAGGCCAAGATGAGGTGGATTACCTGAGGTCAGGAGTTCAAAACCAATCTGGCCAACATGGTGAAATACCATCTCTACTAAGTTACAAAAATTAGCTGGGCATGGTGGCGTGCACCTGTAATCCCAGCTACTCGGGAGGCTGAGGCAGGAGAATTGTTTGAGCCCAGGAGGAGGAGGTTTCAGTGAGCCGAGTTCGTGCCACTGCACTCCAGCCTGGGCGACAGAGTGAGACTTTGTCTCCAAAAAATAATAATAATAAAGAAACATAGACTAGAACAAGAACTGCATGAATTCCTATGAAACAGCTCTGCATTTAGTGCTTGAATATGTGACAGAGCTGTTCCACTACATTGCATTCAGGGAGAGGCAGGAAGTTGAGGGAGATCCAGGCTAAGTGAGTCAAGCAATAACTTATGTGTCATCTGCCTCCATTTCTGAACTAAAATCTATTTTACTCTGTCCACTGCTTCCAGTTGGTACCTCAATCAACCATAGGACCTGAAAAAAGTATTGCCTGAAAGCGATCACATCTGTGTCATATCGCACCCCTTTTCATACCGGAGTGGCTGCAGCATGGCGGTAACCACTGTCTAATCAGGACAGTCAGAAAAGTGAAGTCAGGTAGGCTTGGTATAATCTTTTCATTATGCAGAGGATAAAATAGGTTAGGTGACTTATTCAAGGTCATAAAGTTTTCTGTAAAAGAAAGACTGGAATCCAGATTTTCTAACTCTCAGTCAAATGTCTTTCCCTGAGACTCATACTAACTCCTTAATGAAATACTGGATGCAGAACTTGGTTGTAATTTCATCATCTCATAATCCTTAAGTTGAAAGATTGTGCTCTAAATTTAGCCGACTATTCAATTAAACTGATAGTCTTAAAGGTTTTGTCTTTACTACCTTAATAACTCTTATTTTATATATTGCATCACCAATTAAAATCATGCTGAGAGGCTTTTAATGTATCTACGCAATTTGAAATTATTTTGTAAAAATGGGATGGTTTAACTTTTGCATACTGTGGAATGATTTACATGCCCCTCTTCCACTTATTTTTAAGATGAATTATGTTATGGATCCAGATCTTTACCTGGAAATCTGTGCCACTATTGAATATTTGAAGTTTTCCTTCAGATTCCACTTGCCAAAATCTGTGTTCATAAAGGAACTATTCACCTCATCCTGAGAAGTATCAAGGATAGTCTCATCTGATAGATTTTCTTTTCCTTCTTCTACCACCATCACTCTTCTCTGCCCCATAGAACCTTAAAATCATGAATTTATATCCACAAAACTCTGACAATGGTCATACTTGAAAATTTTCATTAAGCTGAGGTGGTTTGGACCTGTCAAGAAATAGTTTGATAGAAAATACATTTGTCCTCCTAAAGAAAGATCACTTATATCTACACTTAGGCTCCCCATAGGTCTATATAAAATGCAAGGTATCTCAAACTGAGTTCATCTTATTACCCTGTTGAAGACTGTCTGTCCTTTCTCTGTGTTCATTCTTAAAACTGAAGATATTACTATGAACTCAGGAACTCAATTTTCTGTCTGTGTTTCCCTATATATTTCCTTCATATAGTTGCACCCCTTTCTGTTTAAAAAAAGTTTCTAAAATCTACCATTTAATTTTTTTTTCTTAGTTTTTGGCCCTATGATCCTTAACTTAGATCATTAAAATATTCTTCTAATATTTTAGTCCAGGCTGGGTGCAGTGGCTCATGTCTGTAATCCCAACAGTTTGGCATGCTGAGGCAGGAGGATTGCCTGAGGTCAGGAGTTCAAGACCAGCATGAGCAACATAGTGAGACTCCCATCACTACAAAAATAAATAAATAAGAAAAAAATAACAGGGCGTGGTGGCATGCACTTGTGGTTCCAGCTACTTGAAAGGCTGAGATGACAGAATAATTGGAACCCAGGATGTGGAGGCTGCAGTGAGCTATGGTTATTCCACTGCACTCCAGTCTGGGTGACAGAGTGAGCCCCTGTGTCAACAAAACACAGCAAAACAAAAACAACAACAACAACAACAGTCTCAAAAAA
>NW_012101543.1:2046126-2059702 GCF_000951045.1 Mandrillus leucophaeus | reverse complement strand
AAAAAAAAAAAAAAAAAAAAAACCAAACCAATAACACACACAAAAACCCAAAGCAAAACAAAAGCAAGTGTTCACATATCCAATCTCCTTGTTTTTTAAGGCATTTTCTACAACATTGCTAGAACTACTTTTTATGACTTACTGCCGAGATAATTATGTCCAAACTTGGTACACAATCTAGTATGTGTAGTCTTCTCCACCTATGGTAGAGAAGGTTTTTCACTTTTTTTTACCACTGTTTTCCACTTTTTTACCACTGTTCCTCACATAATTTATTCCTTAATCTTAACTAACTTGCCATATTTTGAAACTGCCAACTCTTTTCTGAATCTGTGTGTTTGCATTGTGCTTTCCTTTATGACTGGATAATCCTTCCCACTGAAACTCGTTAGTGTGAATTTACTCATTCTATAAAGGGCATTCAAATGTCATGTCCTCTGGGTGTCTGTCTGTCCCCAGACTTTTTACATTTCTTTACTTTCCCTCAGCAATATTCATTGCTATTCTCGCTGTCTTAGTGTCCCTACAATGGCTATCCTATCTGTCACATTACATCAGTGTGAGTTGTCAAAGTCGGTCTCTCCAGCTGGATTTCGCATTCCTTGAATTCCTGGCTTAGTATTACGTATTCGCTCCTTTTTGTAAGAGTGTTTACCATAATATTTGGAGCATAGTAGTCATATATGAAACATGAATCAAATGTGATTGAATTGAACCTCTAGCATTTTGCTATTTTTCTCCATTAGTAGAATATGTTTACCGGGTTTGTGATGAGTCTCTCCTCTTTATTCATAGATATACTTATCTTTTTGTTCTTTTAAAACAGAACAAGTGCTAATTGATAAGATATCATGTGTGGAGTGTGTATGATGTTGTGCCAAGACCTAATCTGAATAAGCATTCTTTTTTAACACGTCTACAGATTAGAAGTGGATCTTTAGGTGTCATCTGGTCGAATCTTCCTCCGCAAGAATGTGATGCCATATTTTTATTAGTATTAATTTTTCCTTTCCATGTTAAATATTTTTCTGCGCATCTTTCTCCACTCTATGTCCCAAACCCCTCACCACAAGCCTGGAAACTTAAGAGCCGGGAGACTCTACTAACTTCTTCTAGAGCAGTGATGTCAGCTGAGGAAATCCTTTTCTCAAAGCACATTTGACAATATCTGGAGACAATCTTTGATTGCCAGAACTGAGAAAGTCCCTTAGGCATCCCTAGTGGAAAGAAGGCATCCCTAGTGGAAAGAAGCTAGGGATGGTGCTAAACATCCTGAAATACACAGAACAGCCTCCACAACAAAGAATTTTCTTGTCCAAAATGTCAATACTGGTAAGGCTGAAAATCTCTGTTCTAGAGGATGCTGCCCAGAGAATATTTTCTAATTTTTCCTATACAGATGAAAAGTTCATATTCCATGCATTTCTCTATATGAGACTGTGCATGCCTCACATTTCCAACCAATCTGATGAACTACAACCAGGAACCCATAAGGAGCTGTCAGCACTAAGGACGAAAGCCTGAAGTAATTTACCACCTTTCTTTTATGATCACAAATCACACAGAGTAGAGAGACTTTAAGAAAAAGAAAGGATAATTAGTTTGCAGGTTTTTTTCCTGCTACTCAGTTAATTGCTAGTCATTTTAGAAACATATAACAGAAGAGATTTTAAAGAAATATGACACGAAGCAGAGGCAGGTGTGAGTAGGATACCAAGTTAATAATACATACCAATGACTGTTTTTAGACAATAGAAAGAAAATGAATGCCCATAGTGAGTATACTAATGGCAACACTCCATAGTTCTCCAACATGACCTTGTTGGATGAAGCATGGTTTGAAACTGCCATTATACAAGCTGGGAGAAAAGTGCTTTGAGAGTACTGTCCATAAAATAAAAGCAGTAGAGGTTTCACAAATCCCAGAAGGCTGGAGGTAGAGAAGACTATTAAAATGTGTGATCCTGGAAGAAATTGTTTCTATAATTGACAGCAAACTACTTATCAACCAATACTTGCCATGTATACTTTAATCTTGTAGCCTGGCACTTACCTGCAGGGTCACTGGGGATGGCTGACTTACATCCCACACTCCTGGTGCTATCATTTCTACGGGAGGCTCACTCTGTAATGTCATGCTGAATAGCATAGACCCGAGAATGGATTTTCTGCAAAAGACAACACATACAGACAGACAGGAGTCACTTCATGAGGGAAGTTATAATTATCTGTAAATGTTTTCTTTTGGAATACAAACATAATCCGCTCTTAGAGGGGCTTTATTCGGTTGCTAGAAAAGAAATGAGATAGTCCACCAGCCCAGACACTGATTAACAGTTCATTTCGAATATACCACATGCTTGGCTATTTTCATAAATGCCTACACTTATTTTCCACATGAGAAAATTATTTACCCACAGTGGTTTCTAATGGGTAGCATTTATTTTTAATTGCCATCAGTGGTGATTATAAGGTGGGACTAAGAATTTCAGATTTATATTATTGGAGTTACAACTGCCTTAAATCAATACAGATGTTAACTCTTCAGAACATATTTTGCTCCATGGAGTGACTAAATCCCCTGGGAATCTTTAAAGATATAAGTTCTAAATTTATAGAAAAAAAGATTTAAATTAGCATAGCATATGCTCTGCAGAATAAAAATAGTTGCAGGGCTTCACGGAGGAAACGCTTCCTTACGCATAAATAGAAAGATTATTCATATTCTAAATGTTTAAAAATCAGTGGTAAATTACCATAGTAAATGAGAGTGCATACAGGGAAGGCTTTAAACAGGGAAGAGTTCGTGGTTGGTTTTAACAGCTTCAGTAACATCCAAATCCACAGATCCTTATGTGAATTAAAAAAGAAGTTGTACCTGGCTGTGTATATGAATCAGAATATCAGTAAAATGTTCCAATGATCGTGGAAAACAGTCTTGGATTTTAATATGCCAAATTGAAAGTGCAAAACTGAAAGTCAACAAAATTAAATTTAAGTTTATAAGGAACTTTAATGCCTCAAGTGAGCTTTTCTAAAAGCAATATACAATTCCATCTTGCCGTTTAACAGATCTTATGCAAAACATGAGGAAGAAATTCAACAAATAAAGCTTTCTTTAGACCTTTAGCTTTCTGAAGACTGCTTCTTTTATTATTTTCTCTATTTAAAGATATTGTCAGCACATATCTGCCTAGAGGAGTATAATGTGCTTTATTAAAATGTGGGCAGATGTTTTATATGACTTAAGAATATTCTTCTAGCAGGATGAATTTTGAGTCTTCTTTGTTTCTTTGTTCCATCCCTCCCTTACCTGAAGAAAATCTGTCTTGGTATAACAGTATCGGGGGTCCAGTATTAGTAAGCTATGGATTAGTTTAATAGAGGTAAAGATTAAAAAATTATTATTGTAGTTTTCACCTTTGCCTTTCAGAGCATATGACCTTCACTCCAAATGGCCAAATCTCCAACTGCCTGGGAAAAGTTTTGCATTAGTGTTAGGCAGAATGCAAGAGGAGGAAGAAGCTTGTCCAACACGAAACTTGGAGGTCATATTGTTCTCCACAGCATTTACAGAAAATGTTTCTGTGCATGGGAAAGAGTCAAAAGAGGTGAGGAAGGAGGAGGATGTGCCATATTGGATAGGAGAACATGACAAAAGAAAAGCCCATCACTTTCTTGGAGTTTGGGAGGATGAGAAGTAGAAGGCAGAGAAAGAAGGAGTCGAGTAAGCATGGCGGACACAGGTGTCCCAGTTTGCCTCTCCTCTGCTTTGGCAAGCAGGTGGGGAGAAGTGTGAGATCAGTGAGCAAAACATAATGCTGAAGGCAGAGGAGCTCCTCTTCTCACTCCCTGTTTCAGATCCTGGAAGGCAATCACCTCCTGAGTGGTTCTGCACTGCTTGTGGCATGGCCATTAAACTTGGTGTCCGTGATTAACAAGCAGGAGGAACTCGTGAATTTAGCTTTTCTGGGCCTTCTTTGCTTTCTGTGTAGTTGAGATGGGATCTGGAAATATCTAAAGATTTTCAAGAGGGAGAGTTTCCAGAGTTTCCCTGGTGGGAATAAGGGCTTCTGTAATAAGGGCATCTGATAGGACCATCCAACCTGGGGCCAACTGGGAGTCGTTGGCAAACCTCAGGAGGGTCTATGGTGCCTGTGAGAGCCTGAGTCACCCAGGGCTTTCCAGGAAACCCTGGCCAAGCTGGGGGAGCCCCAGTCATGAGCTGGAGACTTCAGCTGTAACAAGCATCCATCAGCTTAAAAAGGGGCTTTCATTTGGATATCGGAAGTCACCAGGGCAAAGGATCTGTTTTTATGTTTTTTTGTTTTCTCCTTTTCTTATATATCCTTTCCCCCTCTTAGGAAGAGAGCCAGGGTATAAGAAACTTATCTGAGTGACCCAGCATTTTTTAAAAGAGACTGCATATTTCTAAAACGACTAGTTAAAGTTACTGAACTAATACTTTATCATAGATGAAACTTTATTTCTTCTCATTAGTTACAGGGTGGGAGCTCATGAGGAAGAGTGTGATACATGAGTTGCATTATTTATTCACACCTAAGTTGTGGAATGTGTTATATTTGCATCCTTACTATATTTTTATGTCTTGGCTGTGCTATACTCTAAAAATCTGAGTGATCTAAGCTGGTCTGGACAGCGGATGAGGGTTCTCAAGAATTTGATGGTAATTTCTGTGCCTGGATGGAGTCTTGGATGTATTAACAGTCACCATGGCTTTAACCCTGAGGCACATGTGGCAGAGTGAAGTCAGAATATTTGACATAGGTGTGTGTATGGGGCAATGTATCAACAAATGCATGTCTGTTATTCCCAGCTACTTGGGAGGCTGAGGCAGGAGAATTGCTTGATCCTGGGAGGCGGAGGTTGTGGTGAGCCGAGATCGTGCCATTGCAGTCCAGCCTTGGCAACAAGAGTGAAATTCCATCTCAAAAAGGCTAATACAATATTCATCTTAAAGCCATATATATATATATATATAATATTTATAACTTAAAGTCATATATATATATAAATATATAATATTTAACTTAAAGTCATTCAGGGGGAAAAGGAAATAAATGTTTGGCACTATTTTGGAGGTTCTTCATGTGTTTAATATTAGTTAATTTACTTTTTGATAACAAAATTTGCCTGAAAATATTTTTGGATTTTAGTTAATTAGTTAATTTACTTTTTGACAATAAAGTTTGCCTAAAAATATGTTTGTATATTGCAAGCATAATGGAGGAAATACATTTCCAGGGACTTCTTTAAATAGAGAATATAAGGAAGATGAGGAAAATGAGATGTGAAATTGAAATGTGAAAAGATACATCTAAGTGTGTTGTTAGTTTTCAGAAAGAAGATGAAAATGAAAACTTTTATGACTGGGCAAATGGGGACCACTGGCCATTTTTTAAAGTATTACTCCTATGAAAACATTTATTATGTTAGTTAAATTAAACATTTCGAAGGCAGGAGACACAAAAAGAGAGTTTCATATAATGGAAAGAACATTTTCCATTCCTGTGTCAGGACATCTGGAGCCTGTCTTTATTACCTTCCCTTTATTACCTTTTTTGAGCTTTCTGGACAAAATCAATGGTCTTCAGAGTTTACATAGAGCTTTGAGGTTCTGCTGGTAGTTGAGGGTGAACTTCAGAAAGATGGGACGATACCAGTTAGGCTAGGCTATAGGTTTGTAAATTCTTCTAAAAAACACATCCATGGAATCACTCTTATACTTTGAGACTTTTTAATATGATGCCATTAGAAGAAGGACTACACTGCTAAACATAGTATTTCAAAATATTTGTTCTGAAGTATCCTTAAGAATATTTTCAATTTAAATGTATCATAGAAATTCATTGACTAGAAAAGCCAACACAAAATTTGTGACACCAGGAGAACAGATGGGCTGGTTTACCCTCTTTGGGCCCCATTTCCTCAAACAGTAAGGTAAGGTGTTCAAATAAAACAATTATCAATTTTAGCCGTAGTGTTCTATGTGCCCACTGCTGGCATCCTGGAGCCAAAGAATCTGTAGCTGGCAGGACCAAAAGACCTGATGTTATAAAATTCTTTGGGCAGCTGACTTTATTATGTCTAATAGGTTTCATGTGCAAGAGTAGAGCCCAGGCTAGACTGAGCTGGAACCCTGTTGTGTTAGGCTCTTCTTGTGTCACTAAAAAGAAATTCTTGAGATTGAATAATTTAAAAAGAAAAGCCTGATTCTGCATGCTTTACAGGAAGCAAGGTGCTGGCATCTGTTCAGCTTTTGGGGAGGCCTTAGGAAGCTCCCAGTCGTAGTGGAAGGCAAAGAGTGAGCAGGTGTCTCACATGGTGAGAGCAGGAGCAAGCTTTGAAGATGTGCCACACACTGCCAAACAGCCACATCTCGCAAGTACCCACTCACTATCTCAAGGACAGCCACAAGCCATGAAGGACCCACCTCCATTATCCAAACCTCTCTCACCATGTCCTACCTCCAACACTGGAAACTACAATTCAACACAAGATTTGGAGGAAACAACATCCAAACTATATTATTCTGTCCCTGGTTCCTCAAATCTCATGTCCTTCTCACATTCCAAAATAAAATCATGCCTTCTCAATAGTCACCCAAAGTCTTAACTCATTTTAGCATTAACTAAAATGTCTGAAGTCCAAGTTCAAAGTCTCATCTGGAAATCAGTTCTTTCCACTTATGAGTCCATAAAATCAAAACAAGTTACTTACCTCCAAGATAAAATGGGGGTACAGAAATTGGGTAAACATTCTCATTCCAAAAGGGAGAAATTGGCCAAAAGAAAGGAGTTACAGGTCCCATGGAAGTCTGAAACCCAGCAGGGCAGTCATCAAATCTTAATGTTCCAAAATAACCCTTGACTCCATATCCTGCATCCCAAGCACATTGATACAATGGTGGGCTCCCAAGACCTTGGTCAGCTCTGCCCCTGTGGCTTTTCTATGCTGAGTTTGTAAGCTGCTGATGGCTCTACCATTTCAGAGTCTGGAGAACAGTGGCCCACTTCCCACATCTCCACTATGCACTGCCCCAGTAAGGACTCTGTGAGGAATCCAACCCCGTATTTCTCCTCTGTACTTTTTTATTAGAGGTTCTCTGTAAGGGATCTGCCCCTGTAGCAGGCTTTTTCCTGGGCACCCAGGCTTTCCAATATATTCTCTGGAATCTAGCTGGAGGTTGCCAAGCTTCCTTCACTCTTGTACTCTGTGTGCTTGCAGTCTTAACATGTTGTGGAAGCTGCCAAGGATTATAGCTTGCACCTTACAAAGTGGTGGCCCAAGCGGTACCTGGGCCCCTTTGATTTGAGGCTGGAGCCACAGCAACCTGGGTGTGGGGAGCAGTGTTCTGATGCTGCACAGGGCAGCAAGGTCTTGGGCCTAGTCCCAGAAACCATTCTTTCCTCCTAGGCCTCAGGTCTTGTGATGGGTGGTACTGCCTGGAATATCTCTGAAATGCCTTCAAGACATATTTCACATTTTCTTGGCTATTAGCACCTGGCTATTTTTCAGTCACACAAATATGTCTAACAAGTGGTTGCTCCAAGTCCATTTCAACTTCTCTCCTGATAATGTTTTTTCTTTCTCTGCCACATGGTCAAGCAGCAAATTTTCCAAACTTTTACACTCTACTTCCCTTTTAAATACAAATTCCAATTTTAAGTCATTTCTTCATTCCTGAATCTGAGATGAGGCTGTTAGAAGCAGCCAGGCCACCTCTTGGATGGTTTACTGCTTAGAAATTTATCTTGTCAGATACCCTAAATCATCATTCTTAAGTTCAAACTTCCACAGATTCTTAGGGCATGAACACAATCCAACCAAATTCTTTGCTAAGGCATAACAAGAGTGACCTTTGCTTCAGCTCCCAATAAGTTCCTTATTGCCATCTGAGACCTTGTCAGCCTTTACAGAGTCTATATCACTATCAGCATTTTGGCCACAAGTATTTAACTAATCTCTCAGAAATCCCAAACTTTATCTCATCTTCATGTCTTCTGAGTGCTCCAAACTCTTTCAACCTCTGCCTGTTACCCAGTTCTAACACCACAACCACAGATATCTTTATAGCAATACCCTACTCTGGTACCAATTTTCTGGGTTAGGCCATTCTTGCATTGCTGTAAGGAAATGCCTGAGACTGGGCAATTTAAAAGAAGAGAGGTTTAATTGGCTCACAGTTCTCTAGGCTTTACAGGAAGCATGGTGCTGGCATCTGCTGGGCTTCTGGGGAGGCCTCCAGAAGCTTATAATCATGGCAGAAGGCAAAGGAGGAGCAGGTGTCTCACATGGTAAGAGCAGATGGGAGGAGGTGCCGCATACTTCCAAACAACGAGACCTTGTGATTACCTAGTGAATATCTCGAGGACAGGACCAAGTCATGAGATCTGCTCCTATGACCAAAACACCTACCACCAGGACCCACCTCCAACGCTGAGGACCATAATTCAATATGAGATGTAGAGGGGACAATATCTAAATTATATCCCTCTTGTAGGGTAGTGAAGTGTTTACAGAGTGTTCATGGATTAAGGCATGGTACCTAAGAGCAGGAAGGGAGGTGGCTTAAGGTAGTTAAAGCTCAGACCTGCATTCTAGTTCTTGTTCTATTCTAAGTAGTCTGGTGACCAACTGCCAGTTTTTAAATCTTCCTTCATCATAGAGTTCTTTATCTGTAAATGACATATTTGGACTAACTGACGGTCTCCTGGATAGGAGAGAAAAACAATAAGAAATTCTCATCCACAGTTTTTTTTGTTGTTGTTGTTATGATTTTGAAGATATAACTGAAACGATTTGATACAGTAGAGTCAGGGTTGGCTACTCAGGAAATTTTCTAACTAATCTAATTGTTTTGAGGTTAAGATTTATTTTAGACCTTTTTTGAACTTATGAAAAACATCCTAATTTTCCAAGGTTTTAAACTCACCTTGGGAGCTTTGAAAATACTGGTGCTCAGGCCAGGCACAGACCAATTAAATTAGAATCTTTGGGCATGCTTGGGCTTTGGGTTTATTTTTAAATCTCCTCAGAAAATTCTATTGTTTAATTGGGTTGAGAATCTCTGCTGAAGTAGCTTACCACAGTTTAAAAATGCTAAGTAACTATGATACTATTAATTTTGAACTTGAATAGGGGAGGAAGCTCATGGAAATTGCTGAGGTTAGGATAACACTTTCTCACTACATTGTGGCGACATTACAAATGTAGGTGCAGTGGAAGCCTTTCCTGCAAAACACAGGATTATAAAACTTCTGTGGGCCAAATTTACCTTTGGATTTGAGACTTTTAAAAATAGAATTGAAGACAAGTTTGCATGCTTGAAACTGAAGAGGTTTATTTTTATTTTCAGACTTTGTTGATGCAGCCCTAACTGATTTATCTGAGTTTAATCACCATTGGTTTTTCTGAAACCCACTTCTGGAAACCACAAAGAGATAGGAAACCTTTAATTCTGCGTATTTTCAGTTGATATATGTGTTGGAAAAAATAATGACGTAAGCACTCGTTATAGTTCCACATGGCTAGCTATGGGCAATTTGAACTGTAATAAAAGACAGATTCAATACCAAATGTTTATGAGCAGGGATTACCCCATCAAAGGAAATGAAATTAAGTCACCAATTTGCCGTGATCTGGAAATATCTGCATCAAATAAATTGGGTTAGAATCTTTGTAACTTGAAGCAATGAGCAAAGTGGAGTCTTCGCAGTCTCCCAGTTGCCCCATGTGACATATTTCTGGTTTCTTAAAAATATCTGTATTTCCTTAAATTGTCTACCACAGGAGAAAAGCAGATTTTCTGATTTTCAGGAGAAACAGGGCATTTTTCAAAAATGTTTAGAAATCCTTATTGAGTAATTGTTGAAGTGAGTTGTGTTTTTTGATGTCTCATTATCTACAATTTTGACATATCCCCTTAAACCAAATGCCACCTAGGATCAGTCCCAGATGCCATCTCTCACAAATGCTCATCTTCTATGACCACTCACCTATAACGTGCTTACCAATGGTAAGTGACATATGACAAAACAACATAGAGGTGGTATTTTTACTATCATAACCATCTGGAAAAATGCCTTGAAGATTAGTTTTAAAGACAAAAATATTCCTAAATTCTTGTATGTTTAGTGTTTATTGATTGCTGTGTGCAAGTAGTGTGTTACATGATGTGAGAGTAAAATGGACTTAACCTTTTTTTCTTTTTTTCAGTGACTAGCTAGAAATATTCTACAAAAAATGGTAGATCTTACAAATACTGCAGGTGAAACTTTAAGGAAACTCACTCAAGAGAAGGAAGGACACTTGTACAGCTGTTCCTAGTGAGAAAGAAAATAAAGTTCTTAGCATACAAATCATATCTTTGAGATGTCTAACAGCAGTAGGTATTGCTTTTAGGGATAAACTGTTTCTTATAGACCTTGAAATCTTATTTCATTCTTTATCTCCTCTATAGGGACTGTTTTTTTCCCTCAATTCAATTTAGTAAACAAACCTGTACTGATTGCCTATTTATATGAGGTGCTACGTTAGATGATAGATATGACAAAGATAAATACATTCCCTGTCCTCCAGGAACAATGGTATAGAAATGGGCTAAAGCATGAGAACAAACAACAGAGCAACACACACACACACACACACACACACACACACACACACAGAGCTTACATCAGAATTAATCCAACGAAGAAGATTTGAAACATCTATTATGGTTGCTGATAATAATTTTTTATATTGATTAGGTCTGGGAAATAAAAATTAATAACTTAAAAAAATTTGTATCACCATATCTTTCTAAAGCAGCAGAGGGAAAAACATATGTTATAAAAATATTAACATTACAATATATGTGCTGATTTTTTGAAAGTCCCAAATTTTATCATTTGATTCTGAAGCAAGACTAGCCATGTGAAAAATGGTTGATTTTTAAAAAATATTTTTTCCTTAATACCATAGAACATCATGTAATTGATTTTATCAAGTATTCCGAATATTAATATTTTCCAAGACTTATGGTTAAATAAACACTTCATTTTGCAATGATCGTTAGTTCTGAGAGAATATCTGAACTTATAATTGACCTAGTTTTCTGAAAAATATCACCTTAAAGTTACTAAATATTTCTTCTTGACAAGAAAAGGTCAGTAAGTCAGTTACCTTGTATAATTTTACTTTAGCCAGAATTCCATGAATTACATTCTTTCTAAATGACAGTATTAATCCAAATCATTTTGAATTACTAATTCCAAAGAAATCAGTTGGTCAGAAAAGAAAAAGTAATTGAGACTGGTCATGCCTATATCTTTTCATTATAAATGACCCCGCTGACAAGTTCAGCATGAGTCCTGTTTTGAAAGCCATTTCTACAATTTTACTTTTCAGTTCTGCTTTCAGCAGTCATGACTTATATTGAACTATGTCCATTTTAGAATAAAATGTCTTGATTTCCTCATTATGCCATATACTCCCAAATATTTACTTCTAAGAATGTTTTATTGAAATGATAGGCTTATTACTCACAATTGATACACTTACTCTTTTGGAAACAGTGGAAGACAAGTCCAAGCCAGTAAATTTGCATTGTTGGTTGCACAGGCAATCCCAAATAGTTTTACAGTGAGCATGGATTCCCTTGGAAGTGACTTTATTTCAAGGGGAAAATTGATCCTAAGAACAAAAGAAAGAAGTAGCATTACCTACCCAATTGTACTGATATTTTAATGAAAATGTTCTTATACTGTACTGGTCTGGGACAAAGATATTTAACTATTTGAATTGAGGCTGCCTCTTGAAATTTTTTGTTTAATCTGTAAAAATGAAAATTCAACAGAAATATGTAGAATAGTGAGCTTTTGTTAACTGATGAAACTTATTCCTGATCATGTTGACATGTAGGTGTATTTTTAAAAGTTACAATAACTTGAACATTTATTCTTAATCTGTTGCAAGCACAGATGAAAAACAGACTTAGAAAGACACTGTGTTAGGGAGTTGGAGGAGGCAGGAAATAACTCAAAATGATTCTGAAAGATTAAGCTATAATGAGGTGGAGATTTGGAAAAGAATATTCCAGAAAGAGGAAAAAGCACAGACAGGGGCATATATGGATGAACGACTAGGTGTGTCTGATAAATGGTGAACAGTTCATTGTGGCTAGAACAAAAGATGAAGTCAAGTTGACAGGGGAAATTATGGAGGATGTAATTAGAAAGATAAGTGGTTGCCAGAATGCTTAAGAGCTCTACATGCCAGGCAAAAGAATTTGAACTTTTCCCTAAAGTCAAAAATAAATATTTGAAAGAGCCAAAGTGTAGAGAGTTTTTTGTCATTTTAAATGTGGACCATTCTGGATCATGATGAGGTCCTAGGAATTTGTGGGATGGTCACTGAAATGTAACACATATACAGTCTCTGGATATGATAAGGTCAAGACACTCTGAACTCAGATACTGGATGGATTATAGATACTAGCAAATTAAATTGGCTAAGGATAGACACAAGGTTTTTGATGGTGAGAAAAACTCGAGTTTGGGTTGAAGGCATCAATATATATAAGGAAGTGTCCAGAAGGTCATAAATACTACTATAAGACTAGGTGGGGTATACATAGGTGGCATGATTGTTTGAGAAGGGGCTTTTGACAGAAAGTTGAGATTGTGATCTGACATCACTAATAGGGGCAGGGAGACATGTACCTTTCATTCTTTTCTGGAGTCATCTGAATTATATAGAATTATATGATCAGGAAATGAAAGAAATTTTTTTCTTTCAATTTTCTCAGGAGATCAAGAGATGAAAGAAATGTTTTTTTCCTAGGAGCTGAGATGGGGAGATATGTTTACTAGTAGGTGAGAATGCTAAAGAGGAATGAGAAAACTGGAATAAACTTTGGCAGACAAGGCCAGAGTCATGGGAGATAAATCACTGATGAATGGGAAGGATACAGAGGAGACTTGAAGAGTGACTGAGCAGCTTTATGGGATGATACCTGATGGCCATGAGGTGTGAGGGAAATACACAGAATCTACTGGCCTTGTCATTCCTGGTTGAACTATGATGTTAAATTGTTTGAGCAGTAGGTGATTATTAGAGTACCAATGATGACCAAAGCCTATTGTCCAACTGAAAGGTGCTGACTGAGGTTCACCCAGCTGAGGCCTCAGGTAATATTAAGCATCTTCTCACACTAGGAATTGGCTTTCTAATCTGGAGACTGGGGAGCAGTTTTTACCCTGGGTTTCAAATCAAACATTGGTGAGTCCTTTTTTTCAGTGCCTGTACAGCATCCAACCTTGGGGATAAGGAGAAGTTAAGTTAAGTCAATGACCATAATTGAATTTGAGGAAGTACATCTCTCTCTCTTTCTCATGGTGTCCACTGAGATAATCAAATCCAGATCCAGCATGGTCATAGAGCAGTAAGCAGGATGAAAGACAGAAGAGCTATTTTAGAAGTAAAAAGTGGCCGGGCGCGGTGGCTCAAGCCTGTAATCCCAGCACTTTGGGAGGCCGAGACGGGCGGATCACGAGGTCAGGAGATCGAGACC
>NW_012101543.1:1994163-2045231 GCF_000951045.1 Mandrillus leucophaeus | reverse complement strand
ATAAAGGACATGAACTCATCCTTTTTAATGGCTGCATAGTATTCCATGGTGTATATGTGCCACATTTTCTTTTTTTTTTTCCGCAATAGAAAATGCATTTTTATTCCATATTTTAAAAATATAGACTCTCTAGCAATTTATAAATTTCTATTATAATAATAAATTGATACTTTGAGCCAAGAAAACAATATAACCAAAAATTCATTTGTACCCTTTGTTTAGGGGTGTTTTACATTTATGCATAATTTTGCTTTTATAAAAGATGATTGTTACAATCAGGTATACAACTACTTGGTTATGCCTAAGTTCTGTCTCTTAAAATATGTTCTTTTAGAGAATCCATTTAATCATCTTATTCTTCAGTTTTCTCCAAACAGTGCTAGAAGTACAATTTGATGGACAGAATAAACAAAATTGTTTTCCATCACACCCAGATCATACTGATATCTACAGTATAGTCCTGGCTACAAGGGAGCTCAACTCTAACTCGTGATGTGGGCCTGGTTTAGAAAGTAACGACGAGGTGGTAACTAATGATAGTGCTAGTTGTTATCAAAAATTAACAACTTTAGGTATTTTTGTTTTGGGTTTTTGCGGTTTAGGTGCATCCAAAATTTCTTCATAGTCTGCACTCATTCACTTTGCCCAGCGACCAACTGTGACCATTCGCTCTGAATTCTGCCTTTCAGGGCAATCTTTCTTTAAATGTTCCACAAAGAGTCACAAAGCTTGCAGCTGCCACCATCAGCATAGAGTCCTTCGGGATTATCCGGACAAGATCTAGACAGCTGCCCCATTTCTCCACAAACAAAACATTTTGCAAAAGGAAATTCGCCAAGAGCCGGGTCTACCTTAGCCTTACATTTGGTTATTTCGTGCTCTGTGGACCCACACCTGTAACATATCCCATTGCCCATGTCTTGATTTTCAAGGGCAGCAGGGCAATCTGCAGTTCCTTGACCAGGTTTTCTACAATGGAAACACACCATTGAATTTTTCTTTGCCGCCTGTCTTTTTAATCTTCCTTCCCGTCGACTGTCTTTCTTTAAAACAACTGCAATTTCTTCCCTTACTTCCTCACTGTCTGTTGCTACAATTTGCCCATTGTGAACCATCTGTGAATTCTGTCTTAGGTATTCTATGAATCCATTCACATCTTCATTTAAGTACTCCTTTTTCTTTTTGTTCTTTTTATGTTTTGCTTGGGGTGCATCATTTTTGAGGGATAGCCTATTGGCTTCACGTTGTTTACGCTTTGGTAGGTTTTGGCTTGTTCCCTCAAAGGACCCCTTCTTCATGTCCTCCCATGATGTTGCAGGCAAGGGTCTCTTGTTACATGTGGTACTAACTCGGGCCCACCTGGTCATAATTTCATCAGAAGTACCTCACTGCGCTGCCGCGCAGCTTCTTACCGCGCACGAATCCCCCAGAGCAGTCGAGTTCCACATTTTCTTAATCCAGTCTATCATTGATGGATATTTGGGTTAGTTCCAAGTCTTTGCTATTGTGAATAGTGCCGCAATAAACATACATGTGCATGTGTCTTTATAGCAGCATGATTTATAATCCTTTGGGTATATACCCGGCAATGGGATGGCTGGGTCAAATGGTATTTCTAGTTTTAGATCCTTGAGGAATCGCCACACTGTCTTCCACAATGGTTGAACTAGTTTACAGTCCCACCAACAGTGTAAAAGTGCTCCTATTTCTCCACATCCTCTCCAGCACCTCCAACAGATATTTTTAACTGATAGGGAACACAGAAGAAAGAGGAAATTGGGATGGGAATAATTAGTACAGTTTAGGGTATGATGTTATTGAGTTAATGATAATTGTGAGATGCCAATACATAAACTGTCTGTGGAGAGGATGGGTCCAAGTTTAGATTTGGATGTCTACGCTCAAAAAATGACCTTATTGACTAAGATGCATTTAATCTTTCTAAGTAATGCATTTAACCTTTCTAAGTCTTACTTTTCCTTTTTCACAAAATGGAACTGCTATTATATAACACAATATATGGCAAATTGTAGGTTGTATACCAGCATTATATTCATTTATTCAATCAGTATTATAATAATTTGTATCAGCCATTGTGCATTTAGTACACTGGTTTGTAAAAAACACATTCCTTGTAGACAGATGAAATGTAAGTTGATACGATTTGGCTTTGTGTCCCCACCCAAATCTCATCTTGAATTGTAATCTCCAGGTTTTGAGAGAGAGACCTGGGGGGAGGTGATTGGATCACAGGAGCGGTTTCCCCCATGTTGTTCTCATGATAGTGAGTGAGTTCTTAGAGATCCGATGGTTTTCTTAGTGGCAGTTTCTCTTGCTCTCTCTCTTTTCTTGCCACCTGCTGAAGAAGGTGCTTTCTTCTCCTATCCCTTCTGCCAGGATTTTAAGTTTCCTGAGGCCTCCCCAGCCATGCGTAACTGTGAGTCAAGTAAACATCTGTCCTTTATAAATTATTCACTCTCAGCCAGGGGCGGTGGCTCATGTCTGTAATCCCAGCACTCCCACCAAGACAGGCAGATCACTTGAGGTCGGGAGTTCGAGACCAGCCTGACCAACATGGAGAAACCCTGTCTCTACTAAAAATACAAAATTACCGAGGCATGGTGGCGCATGCCTGTAATCCCAGCTACTTGGGGGGCTGAGGCAGGAGAATTGCTTGAACCCGTGAGGCAAAGGTTGCAGTGAGCTGAGATCACGCCATTGCAGTCTAGCCTGGGCAACAAAGAGTGAAATTCCATCTCAAAAAGAAAAAAAAATTACCCAGTCTCTTCTAGTATCTTTATGACAGTGTGAGAACTGACAAATACATAAGTCTATCTAGACTTAATGGAGAAAAATAAAGAAAAGATTAGAGTGAGAAGGATCTTCTATTGTTAAGATTGTCAAATTTTAGATTAAAATATTAAATTGGATACCTACATGTTTAGGTATCCAAAACTAAAAATGCTCTCTTTCTTTTCTTTCAAATTCTTTTATACTTGTCATATTCATTTAAGGTAATATGGACATATTTCTCAGCTTAAAAGAAGCTCTGAAACTTGACATAAAACGCTGATGATCCTGTGGAATGCACAGCAATTTCTTTAATGTTCTTTCTTTCACCTATAATTGACTTTTTATTCAGCTTTCATATTTCTGTGCTGGGAAGAAAACTGTAATTTCACTTTATTTCTCACATGATCTAGAATGTTCCTTTTTTTCCCATTAAGTCTGGCTTCTTCATGTATAACTTCACTTGTTAGTGAGTTTTTTTTAATATATAACAAGCATGAAAGAAATTATATAAGTTATAGTGGATAGTTACTGCCAATCTCCATTCTGTCATTTTTATTAATAAAAATAAATTCCTTTAGGATAAGAATAAGTGCTTCCCAAGTAGTTATTTATTCATTCTTTAATACCTATGAAGTTTTAAAGCCAGAATAATCTCACCTTCACTGAAAATTTTTTTAACTTTTGTATAGCTACTTAAAAATCAAAGGAATAAACTTTCAGACAAAAAAGAAAAAAAAAGAGACAATCAGTAAGTGGAAACAGATTATTTTTTTTTTTAAACCAAGGAACAGGCGTCGATCTCAAGTTTTAACCACGTTTGCCTCACTACACTATTTAAGAATGAGCAATCACTACAATTTTTCTTAAAATCGTTTTATTGTATATGAAATAGTTTTGCTAAAACCAGAGTAACCTTCTGAGACTGAAAAATGAGAGATTTTGAAAGCTACACTTTTATTTATTTATTTATTTATTTATTTAATTTTATTTTATTTTTTAATTTATTTTTATTTTTTGAGACAGAATCTCACTTTGTTGCCCAGGCTGGAGTGCAGTGGTGCGATCTCAGCTCATTGCAAACCCTGCCTCCAGTGTTCAAGCAATTCTCCTGCCCTGACCTCCCAAGTAGCCGGGATTACAGGTGCAGGCCACCATGCCCGGCTAATTTTTGTATTTTTAGTAGAGACAGGATTTTGCCATGTTGGCCAGGCTGGTCTCGAACTCCTGACCTCAAATGATCCACCTCCCAAAGTGCTGGGATCACAGGAGTGAGCCACTGCACCTGGCTGAAAGTTACATTGTTTAGAACTCTCCTATTAATACTGAAACAAAATGAAAACACTAAACAGTAGACCACTGCAAGTACTTTTCACTGAGTGAAATGGGGAGCTAGTTCAGGATTTTTAGACAGAAGAATGGCATGCCTTGACTGATATTTTAAAGAGATGACTTTAGCTGTTGTGCAAGAACTATGAAGGTGTAAGAGAAGTAGGGAGACCATTATAAAGCTATTGTGGTATAGAGTGGAGAGATGATGGTTGTTTAGACCATTGAAGGTGATGAGAACATACTCTGGATATGTTTTGAGAAGAGTGCCATTAAGATTTTCTGAACATAGGGTCTAAAATGAGATTCAGGCTAAGGATTTTGATCTAAACAACCAGAATTAGAATTGATCATCCAGAGTGGCCATCCATGGTTAGAGTGGTTTGAAATGTAAGATCAGAAATTTAGTTTAGGATATATTGATTCTGTAAGTGTGGAGTTTGTGACTGATGCCTGGGTTGGTGATATAAATTTGGGAGCTGTTGACATTTAAATTGTATTTAAAGGTATACAACTATAAGAGAAAAGTGAGGGAATAATGACGCATACAACAGAGAAGAGAGTTAAGGGCTAAGATCAGAATCAGTCTGGGAGAAGAAAAGGACATGGAGAACAAATGGCCAGTGAGGTAAGAGTCAGCCATGTGGAAAGCAAATTTTAAGATGGAGGGTGAGATCAACAGTGCCAAAAGCTTCTGATAGGTCGTGTAAGATGAAGATTGAGAAACAAACATTGGATTCAGCCATGAAGTTTACTGGTGACAATTTCAGTGGAGTAGAAGTGATGAAAGCCTGATTGGAGTATGTTATAGAGCTGAGAAAAAAAAACTTGAATAAAGTGAATATAGACAGTTATTCGGAAGGTGTCACTACAAAGCAGAGAAAAGAAATGGGGTAGCTGCTGGCAGGAAGATGGAGTAGAATAGAGGTTGTTATTATTTTATTTCTTAACTTAAAACTTGAATACTATTCATGGGATGTAAATACTCTTGTCGAGATTTTATATCTTGTAAGAAAAAGTATGTAAGTCATAGTGAAACCATCAGCTTAGGAGTCCCAGTGGGTCTAAATGCTAGCTCTGACACTTTCTGTTTGTGGGAACTGGTCCAACTTAATCAGTAAGTGTCAGAACTAGCATTCAAATTTTTTTCTTTGAAATTGAGCTTAGAATTAGATTTTTATCTTGAATTATCTATATGACGGCATAAGTGTGTTGAAAATAAATCTGATGTTTTAAAACAACCAGAAATTACTTTTAATTAAATCAGAAGAATAATTTTAGGGATTGAGCAGATGAACAGTTTTTTTTTTTTTTTTTTTTTTTTTTTTTTTTTTTAGACTTGCTCTGAAGCCCAGGGTGGAGTGATTTCGGCTCACTGCAACCTCTGCCTCCTGGGTTCGAGCAAGTCTCCTACCTTAGCCTCCCGTGTGGCTAGGATTACAAGTGTGAGCCATCATGCCCAGCTAATTTTTATATTTTTAGTACAGATGAAGTTTCACCATGTTGGCCAGACTGGTTTCAAACTTCTGACCTCAAGTGATCCATCTGCCTCAGCCTCCCAAAGTGTTGGGATTATAGGCATGAGCTGCCGCACCTGGCTTGGTTAATAACTTTTTAAAGGAGTCACTTGTTATACAAAATTTATTAATTTGCCCAATAACACTTATGGGACCCTTTGTCTGGTGCTGTTTTAGCTGATGGCGACTAAATCAATTTTTTTTTTTTTCAAAACAATCTTTGTATCATTTGGTAGGAGCATATATAAATCTACACAAACAATAGGTACCATAAGAGAAATTTACAGGTTACACGAAGCAAGGGAAGAAAAGATGGACAATTTTGCCCAATGATACAGGAAGGGTTTACACAGGCAGTAATAGATGCATCCTGAAAGATAATTACGTATTTCCCAGATGGGCGAGTGGAACACTGCGTTCCTGACGCATGGAGGATCCCTGGCAGAGGCCTGACTTCTCAGTTCATAGTTAGGGTAAGTAGATCAGATGCAAAGAATGACTGGTGGATAGTCAAGGGATAGTCAGGGTAAGTAGATAAGATGCCAATGACTGCTGGATAGCAAGAACAGGGAATGGGGTTAATTCTAGAGGTAAAGATGCAGATATAGGTAGGGGCCACACCACAAAAGGCCTTGTGTGCTTTGCTAAATGATTTGTACTTTGCCTTATAAGAATTGGAGAGCTACTGAAAAATTTTACAAGCAGAGTTGATTCTATGAAAGAAAAAGGGATATTATTATTGAATGTCAGGTCTTTGGTCAAAGGAATAAAGAACCCTACCCAAAGAAGGGGAGATAGAGATTGTCATGGTCCTATAAGAAGGCAGATTTAGCTTGGAATGGGAGGGGCCATGAAGTATGTGAGAATTGAAGGTCACGTGCCATGTTTCAGGATACAGTCTCCATTGATTGTGGTAAGAGTAAGAGTAGAATAGATGGTGCGATCTAACATCATCCTCTTCTACAAATTCTGACACGTATTTGTTAATGGAAAAGCATCATACTGGGAGTCAAATTATCTTTTAAGAAAGCCAGATCATCTGAAAGAGCTGAGGGGAAGAAGACTGGGGAATTTTCTTCTGCTTGAGGTGAGAAGAATATTGATCTGAGTGAAGCAATAGAGACTGCAGGGAAATGACTGGCAGAGCAGTGAGGAAATGCAGCAGTAACCATGGAAAAGCTGTGAATGAGGCTGATGAGCCATCTGGGGATCTGAGTAAAGGGAGGGCTTAAGTTGGGTGCAGAGAGCAAAAAAGTGGAGAAAGACAGTGATAATGTTAGGAAGGTACTTTATCTTCTTGATTTAACAAATCTTTACAGAAGAAGGAAGTGGGAGTCAGTCACCCCAAATTAGGCTTACACATATATAGATGTTTATTGTCAAAAAACTTGATTGTTTAAATAAATTTGTACTTCAGTGAGAAAATTGAGAAAATGGAGATTACCCACATTATCAGGAGGGCTATCTTTTCTTTGTTATACCTGGACTCCCTCCACTCCTGCCTCAAAGAGAGCATATTCCTGATATGCACAGTGTGTGAATGATTAATAAGTCTTCTTCTTTTTTCAATTTCCCTTTTTTCTCAGTTCCATAATGTGAATTGGACACTTGTCTAGGTTTCTAAATGGACTTTTAATCAGTTGAATTGAACAGTCAGTTATCTGTTATCCCTAGCATATTTATCACACCACTGAATCAAATCAACTGGCAGCATATTTTTTAATCACATCCTTTGCTTTTTAAAAAAAGGGGGGAAAAGCTGACCTTTATTAGATAAATAATCCAGACAGAGTAAAGATTAAACTTACGTTTCATTCCAATTGACCAAGAAAAAAAATAACTTCTTGACTGGAATATTTCTGTAGTTTCTCACTTGGCACAGCTTCTTTCCAGCATATGTAAGCCAACAGGTAAAAGAAAATGCTTTGTAGCTAAAAAGAAACAACATCAATTCAATATGCTTAGCAGTTTAAAGAAACCAGCTTTCTATATGGGTCAATTATTTTTGTAGTCAAAAGTCAAATGATAAAGTGATGTTTGCTTGCATAAAGCATGCTTTAAAAATTGCTTTAAGAATTTATGCTGGGTATGTCAACAAGACTGTGGCATAGGAGGCCCTAAGACCTTCCTTTAATCATGGAGAGCAAACTTCAACAATATGCTGACTGATTCCTTTTGTAAGAAAACCAGAAACCAGTTAAGAGGCTCCTGTATCCCAGGTGAATTCAAAACCAGCCACGTCAAAGTTGGTAGAAAAATTTGTGGCACTCACTTACCAGAGCCTCTTCCCTGGCACAGGGTGGCATGATCAGAAAGAAACTCTCAACTTCTGGCTTCCCATCAAGGAGGGAAAGAGAATACGGGAACATACATCTAACACTTAGACTTAGTACCATCAAGGCTACCCAAGGAACTAGCTTTTGTCTTTCCTGGATATAAATGCTGACAGGAAATGTCACCAGTTTAGGGGCCACTGAAAACAAAGATGATGGTTTTTACTAGCACATACTTGCTATTGCTTCTCTCCATAACTCAGCATAGAATGATTTTTTTAAAAACTGCAATTTATGGCTTCTCCTTGGGTAGGAAAAGAGTTGATTCGTGTGTCTATCATTCCAGTTTTGGGGCTACTATCAGAAGGACTAGTTTCTGTCTTGTCTGTCTAGGAGCACTGACAGGACCCTGCATACCCTAGAGGCCTGGAGACTGTTGAGAACAAAAAAAAGTTGGGTGGCTTCTTATTGTTCCAGATGTCCTATGATACATTGGACAAAGCCTGTATACCTTGTCAGCCTCTCCCTGGTCAGGGAAAATGATGGGGAATAAAGGAGCATATGTCCAACACTCCAGCTTTTAAAGAGTTTGCCTGAGGGACTGGTTTCCGTCTTATCCAACTAGAAGCACTGACGGGATGCAGCATACTTTAGAAGCACAGTCCTGAAAACAAAATAATCTGATCACCTCACAGAAATTCCAGAGAACCTGCAGTACCACAGACAGACACCAGAAGAAGCAAGAAAACATGAGCTCCAAGAGACAGAAACCAGCAAAATCCCTGTAATTGCGAATTTATAAGTACAAGCAGAGTGAAGATGCACTCATATAAAAAGTTTGGAAGGCACCCAGAATCTCTAGCCAGGCTTATTTTTGAAGCTTTTTTTTTTCAGTGTGAAGCCAGACCATAAAGACTGAGAGAGTTAGCTGTTTTTTCAAATGCACAGATCTCAACACAAGGTCATAAGGCACACAGAGAAACAGGCAATCATGACCTAGCTAAAGAAATAAAGGAACAAAACAAACCAATTCTAAGAAAATAAAGATATATAAATTACATGACAAATAATTCAAAATAACCATCATAAAGATACTCAATGAAAAATTATGGATGAATAAAATGAGAATACCAACAAAGATATAGAAAATATTATAAAAATAACCAAATAGAAATTTTGGAGCTAAAGGATCCAATAGCTGAGTTGAAAAATGTACTAAAGAGATTCTGAGGCAGACTTCATAAAGCAGAGGAGATAATCAGTGAACTTGAAGACAGGTTATTTGAAATTATCCAGCCAGAGAAGCCAAAAATGAAAACAACAACAACAACAACAACAAAAACCCCACAATGAACTGAAGAAAGCCAAAGGGAATAATAGGCACCATCAAACGGGCCAATATATCAATGTATCATTATGGGATTTTCAGAAAGAGAAAAAAGAAAAAAAAAGAGGGAGGAAAGCTCATTTGAAAAAGTAGTGGTCAAAAACTTCCTAAATTTGGGGAAGAAAGTGAACATCCAGATTCAGGAAGCCCACTGGATGCCAACTATGAAGAACCCCAAAAAGAACCCCAAAAAGACCCCACAGGGACATATTAGAATCAAATTATAAAAAGTCAAAGAAAAAAGACAATTTTACAAGCAACTAGAGAAAGTGACTAATCATGTATAAGAGAACATTCATAAGATTATTAGTGTATTTTACAGCAGAAACTTTGTAAGCCAGAAGGGAGAGAAATAATATATTCAATATGCTGAAAGAAAAACAAAACTGTCATTAAAGAATACTGTATTTGATAAAATCATCCTTTAAAAACGATGAAAGAGAAATACTTTATGAGATGGATAAAAGCTGAGGGAATTCTTCAATACAAGGCCTGCTTTATAAGAAATGCTAAACACTGTCCTTCAAATTGAAGTGAAACAATGCTATAGAGAAACACAAAAGCATCTAAAAATATAAAACTCACTGGAAAAGGTAAATATATAGACAAATACGCAATACTGTAATGGTGCTAAATAAATTACTTTTAACTCTGGTATAGCATTTAAAAGATAAAAGTACAAAATAGCTACAACAATATATTAATGGAGATGTAATATAAAAAGATGTAATTTGTAACATCAATAACATAAAGTGTGGTGGGAGGAGAAATAAAAGCACAGAGTTTTCATATATGATTGAATTTAAGTTAACAGCTTAAAGAAGGTTGTTATAAATACAAGATATTTTGTATTAGACTCATGGTGAACACAAAATGAAACCTGTGGAAGATACACAAAAAATAAACAAGAAAAAAATCAAAACATGTCACTACCAAAAATTTCCAAGCAAGTCATTACCAAAAAAAAAAAATAAATAAATAAATAAATAAATAAATAATTCTATGAACTCTATGAACACTAAAAAACACAACCAGAGAGGCAAAGACAAAGAAGCTACAAGCCAGAAAACAATTGACAAAGTGGTAATAGTATAAGTCCTTTACTATCAATTACTTTAAAAGCAAATAGATTAAATTCCCCAATCAAAAGACATTATCCATTTAACCAACAGCATGGCTAAATGGACAAAAAGTATGTAAGATCCAACTAGATGCTACTCACAAAAGCCTCAATTTAGATTTAAGGACACAAATAGGTCAAAAATGAAAGGATAAAATAGCTATTCTATGCAAATAGTAACCAAGGGGAGCAGCAGTGGCTACGCTTACACCACGAAAGCCAAGTGTAAGTAAAAAACTGTAACAAGAGAAAAAGAAGGAAATTATATAATGACAAAAAGGTAAATTGACCAGGAAGATACAAGAATTTTAAATATATCCACACCCAACATCAGAACACCCAATATATAAAGCAATATCTGAATCCAACATATAATGCATTGACAGAGCTGAAGGAACAGACAGCAATACAATAATACTAGACATCATAACCCACTTTTAATAAGTAGAACATCCAGATAGAGGGTAAGAACAGAGGATTAGAACAACACTGTAGACCAAATGGACCTAACAGATATATACAGAACATTCTACTCAGCAGGAGCAGAATACATATTCTTCTGAAGCAAACAGGAAACACCCTCCAGGGTAGATGACATATTAGGTCACAAAACAAATCTCAACAAATTTAAGAAAATTGAAATAATATCAACTAGCTTTTCTGACCACAAGAGAATGAAATTCAAAATCAATAGCAGAAAGAAATCTGGAAAATTCACAAATAGGTGGAAATTAAACAACATACTCTGGCAAAACCAACGGTTCAAAGAAGAAATCAAAAGGGCAATTACAAAACATCTCAGAATTGGCAGTGCTTACAGCTTCAGCTTGAGGAGAGTATCCTGACCAGGTGCAGTGGCTGCCATTGAGATCCACCTGAGATCTTTTGCCTCCAGCCTTTCAGCACTCCCAGGCTGCAGCTCCTGCACCTGTTCAGCTTGCTCACTCGCCCTACCTTCCCTGTAGCCTGCTGCACCATGGAGTTGGCATTAGTGGCACCAGTGGCAGTTGAGCTGGTCTGCAGCAGCAGGTACCAACATTTATAGAATGAAGAAGAGCCTGAGGAACCTGAGAAGGCTTCAGGTGAGGTTCCTCCATCTTATGGCATCAACTCTGCAGGGAGTATGGTGTATTTGACTACAATCACGAGTCTAATTTTCCAAAGCTCCTATTTTACAATGTGGTTGTAAACATTACCAATTTATAATCAAGTCATGAGAATTAAGGCTGAAGCTGTTTCTTTGGTTCCTGGAAGAGATGAGGATTTTGTGGGACGGGATGATTTTGATGATGCTGACCAGCTGAGGACAGGAATTTTATTTTATTTTATTTTTTTTTGGTTCACTTTTTCCTGGCATTCTTCTTAACTGGATTAAGTTTTTTCCTGTCTTTTTGCCTGACTGCTTCAGTGGCAGGAAGGTATGATACCCATTTCAGAATTTGGTCTCTTTCTAATTAAGTGGGTCCTGAGAGTCAGATTTCTAACCTGTTTTCCTTGATACGTTCATGGTCAGCACTGCTGCTGTGAGATGAACCAAATGCTGAGTTAAGATATCCTATCCAATGTGATGATCATAAATTATTAGACATCTTGGGGTAAAAATGATCTCAAATTATCCTTACATTTTAAATGGATAAGAATCCCAGTTTGCTGGCATAAAGCCAAGTGTGGGATGCAAGTGCCTAGCGGACCACTTCTGGTAAGCAGAACTGGCGAATGTTAGTTTGGTAAAGAAACTAAACCTAAAGTTAGCAGAAGAAAAGACATAATAAATATGAGAGCAGAAAAAAATGGAATACAGAATATTAAAAATAGAACTACCATATAATCCAGCAATCCTACTTCTGGGTGTTTATCCAAAAGAACTGAATTAAGATCTTGAAGAGCTATCTGAACTCCCATGTTCGTTTCAACATTGTTCATAGTAGCCATGATGTAGAAAGAATCTAAATGTCCACCAATGGGTGAATAAAGAGAACATGGTATATACATACAATGATATATTATTCAATCTTGACAAAGAAGAAAATCCTGTCATAATACAACATGGATGAATATTAAGGACATTATGCTAAGTGAAATAAGCCGATCACAGAAAGACAAATACTAAATATACCACTTCATGAAAGCAAAAAATAGAATGTTGGTTACCAGGGACTTGGGGATAGAAAAGGATAGATAAATGAAATAAGCCAATCACAGAGAGACAAATACTGAATATACTACTTCATGAAAGCGAAAAGTATGTTGGTTACCAGGGACTTGGGGATAGAAAAGGAAGGGGTAGAGGAGTAATGGGTACAGAATTTTAGCCATGCAAGATGAAAAAAGTCTACAAATCTCCCATACGACAATGCACATGTAGTTAACATTACTGTACTTTACAATTAAACTTTTTTAGTAGGGTAGATTTCATTTTCTATATTTTTACCACAATTTTTAAAAGGTTGAAAAAGAAGAAACAATATGCTAATGTTCTGGTAAACACAAATTATTTAGGACTAGACTTTTGTATAAACCTCTAATGTGAAATTTGGTATTGGAGCCAAAGTTTCTAACAATACGTATTCACTTTGCAATTTTAAATCAAAGGAGAATTTATGTGCATTAGATTTTTAAACATTTAATGAACTCATAGGATAACTAACAATAGTCCTAATATTTTGTGGCAGTTCTGGAAAGTACATACTGTGTTTGAATATTTTTAACTTAAATGTAAAAGATGTTTGTACACAATATCTGATGAGCTTTCCAACATTAAACACACACACACACACACCCCCCTCCTGACAAAACTATAAAATCTTGTAAAAAATCTTAATAAGTAAAAGCAACATTAATTAAAAATATTATATACATATGTATATATATAATAGAAATTCTCTGCAAGTAGCAAATTTTCCCACATAATATCTAAACAGCAAACAGGTCTTCTAAAACAAAATGTTCTTAACATTTTGTGATATCTTTTTTTAGTTTTTATAGCTGTTATATCTTGGTCTTTTATATGTACCATTGCCGAACAATTTAATGTGATAATTAGAATGAAAGAGTAGTGATACAGACAGGAGGCAGGGAAATACTAGACAGAAAAGGGCAGGGTCGCTAGCAAAGCCTCACCCTCAAGCCTGGACGTGAGGCCCAAAGTGAGAAAATGCCTTCCTGTTTTCCCGCTCCAATGTTACTTTTTGGCCCACCCCACCCCCTATCCTATAACCATAAATACCCCAGGCTCCACTGACAGAGGGGAAGCAGAGAAAGAAGAGAAAAAGCAGCCTGAGGTCAGCAAGAAGTAGCTTGACTTCAGATGGGTGGCTTGACAGCAGGACCTTTCAGAAGATTTTGGCCAGGGATGGCCAAACTCCAGGGGAAGACCACCTTCCCACTCCATCCCCTTTCCAGCTCTCCATCTACTGAGCGCCACTTTCATTGGCAGTGAAATCCCCCACATTTACCATCTTCAATTTGTTCGTGTGACCTGATTCTTCCTGGACACCAAACAAGAGCTCAGGATACAGAGGGCTGTCACACTGAGCTGTTAAACACGTAAGATGTCTGTGGATGGCAAAGCTAAAAGTGTACTGTAACACATGCCCTCTGGGGTGCCAGGGATTGCAGGTACCCCCCAGATGCTGCCACAGGGCCACATGAAGTTGTATTCCTGTCAGCACCCAGAAGCACTTGTCCTGGCCCCTACACCCAATCACTGGCATGCTCCCCTTCCTGTGAGGCACTGAGAGCTATGGATTCAGTAAATGAGCCATCCCCTTCATGAATCTTGTGAAGGGATCAAGGGAACTGTCCTGTTTCCTCTGGGGGCTTGCCCAGGATACTTCAGAAGGGTAAGCAAAATGTGGATTTGTCTCTCCTTGTCCTCAGACTTTCCTCTGAGCTATGCTATTTGCAGGGGATAGGATGCAGCCCTGCCATCTGTCTCTTTCTTTTGGGTAAAAGGAACGTTGGCTCTGTTTCCCTTCATGGAGGTCTAGTTGTCATGTAGGACTGGAATAAAGTCCTGGGGAAACCAAAGGCCTCTGGCCAAGGCCACTCCTCAGTACTGCCAGAAGGCCACAAGACTGGACCTGTTCCCCAAGTGTCTGTCAAGGCATCAGCCAAGACCCCCAAAGTTTTCTTTTGATATCTTTCCTTCCTTCTTTTATGGTTTGAAATGGCTCCTAGCTCTTCTTATATAATGTTAAGGGTTCTACTACAAACTGCAGCAATGATACTAGGCAGAATGTATGTTTAGTCCAGCCATCAGATGTGCAACTCAGAACAATACGATTTCCATACGTTCTTAGAGGTGTGACCTCAAACCCCAGTGGCCACACATGTGTGAATGGGATGGGCAGATGAATGGCGGTTCCCTTCTCATCCCCTCCCCTCCTGGCTTGGGTGCCTGGGCATGTCCGTAGCATGCATGTGCTGTGCCCAATAGCCAAGTGGGTGGTGGGAATCAGCTGTGCATGCTGCCCAGGCCCTAAGGTAGTCTTTGGGGCCAGGGACCCCATGCAGTCGGCTGGCCAGTGCTCTTTGCATGCCGTCCCCTCCTGCCACAAGCCCATAGACTCTTTCCTCCCCTGGCCAAGGAGTTCAGCCCAGTTGGAACTGGGGGAGGCATACAATGATTAAAGGAACCTATTTGTAGAGAGCAAGAGGTTCTTTCCCTGGACCACCCCCATTTGCCCTTTAAACTGTTTTTGTTCTTTTTTCTTTTCTAAGTGAGAGGTTTGTTTTCCTACCTCAGCACTCTGCTTACAATAGGGAGGCAACAGAAGAGTGAGCCCTGCTGGCTGATAACAGCAAATTTGGCAGGACCCATTTGTGACTTAATCTAAATGGACCCTGAAATACCTTTTTGTCCCCAACTTGATTCCAAACTTTAGGTTGAGGCCCTAGGAAGGAAAAGAAGATCTGAGGGATCTAAGCAAGGAAACAGGCACAATGTAAATGGGCAGGACCAATTCCTGCTAATTAAGCCTCCATGTCATGGCAGGAGGCCATGCTCCATGGCACAGATAAGGACCGGGAAACCCAAAGGTTGCTGACAGTAGGGGGAATGGAGGCATGGGCATAAGTGAATGCGGATAATTCCTATTCTCTAGGACCTCCCTGCTTCATGGGTACAGGCTGCAATGGCACCTGTGCGTGGTATCCATCTAAGGTCACCAGGACTTGAGGATAAGAAGACAGAAGAGAAAGGGGCAATGCCTGCTTCCCCTTCCTCACACCTGAGTTTTTGCTGAAAGAAGGAAGGGAAATGAGGGGATGCCTATTTCCTTGTCTTTCAGAATGGGTAACCAACTGTCTTCACCATCACGAGTTTATACTCTTCTAGAATGCATCCTGAATCACTGGGACTCTTTGACCCTCAGAATCTGGAGGAAAAATACCTATTAGCCATTTGCACAAAGGTTTGGTCAAATTATGAGGACTGGCTTGGTCTCAGGAAGGAACCATTCATTTCGATACCATCTGGCAGTTGGAACTTTTCTGTAAATGCAAGGACAAATTGTCTGAGACCCCATATGCACAGGCTTTCTTTACCTTGCAGGGCAATCCAGACCTTTGCCAACAGGGTGGAATTGATCCACCCCTCCTATTGGCCATCTCAGGAGAGGCTGCAAGGGGCAATCTCAGGGAATTAAAGAAACAAACCCCAGAGGCACCTCTGGCCGGGGAGCCAGCTCCCTTCAGCCCTGCTCCTCCGGGTTCTCCCTGTCCTCTCTCCTGCTTGCCCCCTCCTAGAAATACTCACCCTGGACAAGCCCCAGTCTTACTTTTGCCCCTTCAACAAATGCCTGTTGAATTTGGCCCCAGTAAGGTCCAGGTTCCCTTCTACCTCCAGGACTTAAGGCAAACTAAGGGAGATCTTGGCAAGTTTTTAGATGACCCTGACAGATATATAGAGGCTTTCCAGAATTTAACCCAAGTACTTGAACTCTCCTAGAAGGGAGTTATGTTACTTTTAAATCAAACCCTGACTAACACTGAGAAGCAGACTGCTCTGCAAGTGACAGAGTGATTTGGTTATGAGCTTTGTATCACATATATGATCAGGGAAGGTGCCAAACTTTATCCAAATGAAAGAGGTGCAGTACCAATGGATGACCCTGGAATGGATCTCAATGATGAGATGGGAGAATGGAAGAAGAGACACTTTCAGGTGTGCATAATGGAAGATTTAGGTAGGACTTGCACCAAGCCTCTCAACTATATCGAGCTATTTATGGTAGACCAGGGATTTGATGAGAATCCCACTGCCTTTCTGGAAAGGCTAAGAGAGGCCTTGGTAAAGCACACATCTCCATCTTCTGATTCTGGTGAGGGAAAACTAACCATAAAGGATACATTTATTATACTCAGGATGCCTCTGATATAAGGAGGAAGCTACAGAAACAGGCCCTGGGAACAGAGAGTACTTTAGAGGACCTCCTGAAAGTGGCCAACTCAGTTTTTACAGTAGAGATGGGGGGACACAAGAAAGAAGCAGAAGCTTTAATGGCCACCATGCAAACCTACAAACCCCAGAATTCTCAAGGTGTACCTGTTGACTGCTACAGATGTGGCAAGAATAGTTATCCCTCTTATAAAGTTTAACTGCTCCCATACAAGGTTTAATTTCTTTCACCAAAGTGAAACAGCTTGGGGTACAATGTTGTCAGCATATTTCATTTCTTATTTCTGTAATCTTTGGCACTAGATCCTTTCCTTGTATAATACACATATTTGATTTATGCATACTTAACCTTGTAAAAGTTTTTTTCTGTTTGTTTGTTTTTTTTCTTGTTTGCCTAGAGGCCATCACACTCTGAATGGTCAGGCAACTGGAGCCTTGGACAATGGCTCCCTTTAGTCAGGGACCCTTAGGTAGACCTTAGGGAGGAATCTGACTGCCGTTTTCCCCAAAAACAATGCCCCTGTCAGCAGGAAGTAGCTGAGATTGGTCATCTTCCATATTCTAACGGCACTAAGATGTGCCTCTTCAGAGGGGGAAAGTGATATGGACAGAAGGCAGGAAAATACCAGGCTGAAAAGGGTAGGGTCCCTGGTGAAGCCCTCACACCTGGGCCTGCGGCCCAAAGTAAGAACATGCATTCCTGTTTTCCTACGTGAATGTTGCTTTTTAGCCTGTCCCACCCACCATCCTATACCCATAGAAACCCCAGGCTCCATTGGCAGAGGGGTGGCAAAGCAGCCGAGCGGTGGAGTGGCAGAGTGGCAGAGCAGCAGAATGGCAGAGAAGGTAAGAAGAGAAGCAGCAGTCTGAAATCAGAAAGATGCAGCTTGACTTCAGGGGGGTGGCTTTATGGCAGGACCTCAGAGAAGAGTTTGGCCAGGGATGGCTGAACTCCAGAAGAAGACCACCACCTCCCCAGTCCATCCCCTTTCTAGCTCTCCATCCTGCTGAGACCCACTTCCATTAGCAATAAAATCTCCTGCATTTACCATCTTCGATTTGTTCATGTGACCTGATTCTTCCTTGATGCCGAACAAGAGCTCGGGATGCAGAGGGCTGTCACACTGAGCTGTTAAACACTTAAGTCATCTGCAGATGGCAAAGCCAAAAGAGCACTGTAACAGATGCCTTCTGGGGCTCCAGGGATTTTGAGTACCCCTCCCAGACACTGCCATGGGGCTACACAGAGTTCTACTTCTGCCAGCACCCAGAAGCACTTGTCCTGGCCCGTGCACCCACTCACCTATGTGTTCCCCTCTCCCATGAGGGGTTGAGAGCTGTAGGCTGACTAAACAAACCAACCCCTTCATGAGTCCTTTAAAAGGGTCATGGGAACCATCCTGTTTCAGTATCAACTCTAGTAACCAGTTAAGGATCAAGTACACTGAAGTATACTCACTTCTGCTGTGGTAAACAGAAGGGACTTTAGAGTAGAAAGAGGACATCTGGAGTTCTCGTAGATTAGTTCTAGAACTGTAATTTCTTCATCTGCAAAATGGGTATGATAGTGTTCTTGTGTCACTGGTGTGAGGATTAAATAAAACAGAGCTGGTCCTCTGTATCCCTAGGTTATGCATTCACAGATCCAACCAACCACAGGTCAAAAATATTTTTGGAATGACGATAAAAATAAAACAAAGGGATATGTTGTGAGAAATGCATCATTAGGTGATTTCATTGTTATGTGAACATCCCAGAGTGTACTTACACAAACCTAGATGTCTCAGCCTACTACACATCTAGGGTATATGGGATAGCCTATTGCTCAAAGGCTACAAACCTGTACAGTATGTTACTGTCCTAAAGACTACAGGTGGTTATAACACGATATTGCCTCACAACACATTTCTCAGAACATAATTCCCCAAGTCATAAGCTATGCATGAGTGTATTCACATAGTTTACATTGCACTAAGTATTATAAGCAATCTCTAGATGATTTAAAGTATACAGGATGATGTACATGTGCTGTATACAAATACTGTGCCGTTTTATGTAAGGAGCTTCAGCATCTGTGACATTTGTTATCTTCAGGTGTCCTGGCACGAATCCCTTGCAGATAACAAGGGCCAACTGTAATGCAGGTAAAGTATTTTTCCCAGTGCAAAACTCATAGAATGGGCTCAGTTAATAGTAAGTACTATGATGAGGATGAATCAGAGGATCTAGGACTTGTTTGTTGTTCTTCTACCAGAATGCTGGTAGAAGATTTTTCTTCCTCTTTATTATCCTTGATTTTTATAAGCTGAACAAAACAAAGCAAAATGGCATAGAGGAAATGGTGGCATGATTGCCACATTAATTTTTAGTCTGTTATTTCTAATTTATGAATGTGAGGCTATATTTTTCACCTTAAGGATAGCTTTGACCACATTCCATTTGTTTTATTATATATTTTTATTACCTTTAAGTTATAATATTTTCTAAACTCCTTGATTAATAAAATTAAAAGTACATACTTAAATTTATGAATATATTTATCTTTTGTTACTGTTTTCTAAATTGCATCTCAGAAAGTGGATGAGATCTTTATTATATAGGTTATTTGAAATGTGCCTACTATTTAACATTTGGTCACTTAAAATAAATATTCTATATGTGCTTGAGAAGAATTTGTATTTCCCAATTATTTTCTGTAAATACAATATATATTTATTGGGTCAAGCTTGTTAATTATATTGGCTCACTCCTGTATTCTTCCTAATTTCTCATTAATGTATTAATTCCTGAGAGAGGAATATTGGTATCCTCCACTATCGTATTAGCCCCATCAAACTCTCTTTGGATTTCTGTCAATGTTATTACTTTGTTACATCTTTCTGGTGAATTGAATATTTCAATACCATGTCAGGACTTTATATTTAATGATGCTCTTGGTTCTCAGTCCATTATGTTGGTCTATATGCCAATGTTTGGTTGGTATATGCATCAGTATTTATATTGAAAGATTGTGCCTGTTTCCCACACATTCCTTAATGTGCTAATATGATAAGCCAAGTTTATAAATTAGACTTTAGTGACACGAATGGAAGACATAAACTGCACACATGTACCTTTTAATGGCAAAGGTTATGGGACAAGAAACCTCTATATGCCATTCGAATCTTCCCCATAAAAAGGGCATCCTCTTGATGAGAAAGAATTTCAGCTTGCCCCTGTGCACACAGTATCCCATAATTGAAAGCACTGTCAATCATTTTTGCATAGATATGCTTTATTACATAATATGGATTACTGTACATATTATGCTTTTTTGCATAATTATTTTTGCATTCTATTTATCAAGTAATGATACCATACTTTATGAGTGACTTAAGGGATTTTTTAAAATAATGTTTATTGACTTTTTAATGATCTCATATAACAATATGATTCTGCTGCACTCTTATTAATCATTACTAAAAATCATTTTAACAATTGTCTAGTCAACCACTCTTACACTGCCACTAATTGCTCTGGACTCACTTTCACTGATGTTGGCCCTCTTGACCTCAGGCACTTAGCTTTGTACCTCTATTGTAATATTTTCTTGGCTTCCTTGGAATATCTCCTGGTCTACCCTCCTTTATGGGCATTGCTTCTTTATAGTTTTCAGCTCAGCTTATATTTTTGCCCTCAGTAATAACCATGACATGGACTAAGTATTCCTGCTCTCAAGACTTATGTAACAATTTCACACACCAAGTATGACTGACTTCTCTATTCAAGGAATTTTATTCAAACATTTTTAACAAATCTTTGTCGAGTGCCTATTGCATGTCAGGACATGTTTTGGGTACTAGAGTTTTAAAAACCGTAGTCTTACATACAAATGTGCATGGTCACACAGACATTGTAAAAGGTGATTTGGGGGAGAACTAATAATATGCTATTATTAAGATAATGAGCATCATGAAATATATACACAAAACAATAAATTTATCTCATCTTTGAGTGAGATAAAGGCATTTTCGATCTGTAGAGAGGATAAAGTTAAGTAATTAAATTTCTATTCTCTATAATGAGAAATTTAGAATAAATATGAATGAGTTCTTAATCAGTGTAATGAATCAAGGAAAGAATTTGTTTAATCAAATTATTCTAAGTAAGATACATTCTCATTTGTCTTTGATAGCTTGAGTGGGGTGTTCCCTGAAGGCATCTGTGGAGTAGATGATAATCAGTTTCAAATACTCAGATTTGATGGTGAATGTTTCACTATTTTTTATTGTAGAGTCTTGTACCTTAAGTTTGTACTTTAACAAATTAGTTTCAGTTGCTGACATTAATTATGGTCATTTTGACTAAAGCCATCTAGAAAGCTATCACTTTGTTATTTTACCCCCTCAGTTTATCAGTGCGTACGCTTTTGGATACCTCTGGCCTAGTTTCTTCCCAGGTGTCTTGCCTCCAAGAAAGCCCCCAATGATTCTGCCTCCTGGTATGTGAACCCTTGTATCACGCTTTCCCACAGGGTACAATATGGCAGAAGTAGTGGTATACCACTTCCAGTATTAGATTATAAAGATTGTCCCTTCTGTCTCTGGAGTTCCCTTGCTCATGGACTCTCTCTCATTCCTTGGATCATCTGCTCTGGGAGAAGCCAACTCTATGGCCTGAGGACATTTGTTGAAAACTGAATAGCAAGGAATTGAGGGTCCCACACCTATACACCATGGGGAACTGAGGTCTTCCAATCACCACATCAATACCACCTTAGAAGTAGATTCTTCAGCCCCAGTGAGGTTAAGATGACTGTGGTCTCAGTCAACAGTGTGACTGCAACTCATGGGAAACCTTAAGCCAGATCCACCCAGCAAAACTGCTTCCCAGATTCTTGAGCCTCAGAATGTGAACTCATCAAAGTTTGTTGTGCTAAACTGCTAAGTTTTGGGGTAATTTGTTATGTATTAATAGATAACTTATATGCTAGGTCCCTAAGAAAATCTACAATAAAGATGTAATTTGTCATGAGATAAGACATCGTACCAGAGCCTCTTCCCAAAGAATTTTGACTGGTCCACGGATTCCTTAAGAGGGGAATAGCTTCATATTTTCCCCTGTGTCCAGCCCTTCATAGTTTGTCCCAGTAATGAATGGCTGGGATGGTTTTGTTTCCTTCATCAGAGCCCTAAGTTACTTATTGATTATAGGAACATTTGCAGAAAAGCATTATTTTATATTTATAATTATATGTACATATGTACACATCTACCTGCATATAACAATATTAAAAAATGTTCTATTTTTACTCGCACATAGGTACTATATAGAGACAGAAAAAGGAGAGTTAGTTAGATCATTCATACACAAACACACACACATGCATAAATGCACACTTTTTTATATTCCTATGCATTTTACATTTGTACACATATGTATATTTACACACATATGTATATATTTTACATTTTGCATTTACACACCTATGTATATATTTATATATATATATATTTATCCTTGTCTATCTACATATAGACACACATATATAAATGCAAGCCCTATACATATAGCTTTATCTGTATTTATCTGGCTATAGAAATTTTCCATGGGAATTCAAACTAAAGAGTATTTATTGTTGGTTAGAAAATTAAAAGAAAACATTAATTAGAGTAATAATTTATTTTACTATACATCAGCCCTTTAAAAATTTTCATAAAATTAAAAAAGGAAAAAGAATAGAAATATTACTTCATGGATTCCAAATATGTGTGTAGATAGTGTTTTTTTTGTATACACACGTAAAATTTCCTCTTTAATTTACTCTATGAAGATTTATATAGTTTATTTTTTAAAAATACAGATCAAGATAAAAATTGAATCTTCTTTTGCTTTTTTTTTTTTGAGACGGAGTCTCAATCTGTCCTCCAGGCTGGAGTGCAGTGGCACTATCTCGGCTCACTGCACACTGCAACCTCTGCTTCCTGGTTTCAAGTGATTCTACTGCCTCAGCCTCCCGAGTAGCTGAGATTACAGGTGTGTGCCACCATGCCCCACTAATTTTTTGTATTTTTAGTATAGACAGGGTTTCACCATGTTGTCCAGTCTGATTTTGAACTTCTGACCTCAAGTCATTCGCCTGCCTTGGCCTCCCAAAGTGGTAGGATTACAGGCATGAGCCACTGTTTCCGGCCAAAAATTGAATCTTTACTGAAATTATTTATTTCAGTTTTTCCTTGAGATGCTAAATGCAGTAAGTATAATAACTCCATTACCAAATTACTATCTTATCAACTTTAATTAATTATCTCTATATTACTGTAATTATGTTATTGAAGAAAATACTACATAGTAGAGTCAACTTAAAATCTGGTGATATTCCATGCATAATTGTCATTCACTTCTATTGAAACGCAAATAATTCTTGGCTAATTCTCATTTTATCAAGGTACAGTTCTTGCAAAATACCACTGAAACCTGGTGAGGATCAGAGTGATTTTTTTTTTCTATTTTTGAAGACTCTCCATCTCTCTGTATGTGTACGTGTTTTTGTCTTACTATGTTTTCTTAACTGGCATTAGCCATTTAAACCCAAACATGAAAAAGAGAATTTTAGAGCAGCCACTAAATAGAATGAGTATTTTCTAGTTCCACAGTGATATATTGGTAATGGCAATTGTTTAAATATGGAAAATGGAAGAAGAAAGAAAATTAAGTATTTATTTTGAATCTAAACATGTAAAATGTGATTTTAAGAATATGGATAAACCTATGCTGATTAATTGCAAAATTTTATGACATTTTTGCTTCTGCATGTAAGAACATGACAAATTGCATTCTACTTAGAAGCTATGTGAAAATGAACCCTTTTGTGAAAAACTCACCACCACTCACCTGTGCACCCAGGATTCTGGAATGTTGTGTGCGGCATACACTGTGAAGCTGAGGTGGGAAGGAAGCCCGGGATTTAGATAGGAAACGCATCTGGGTACATTTACAGGCTGAAAATCTGCATAAAAGCTGTTACAATAGACATTGATGAGCTGGTAGATGGATGTGGATAGTTCAGTTGTTACCTTCTCTATCAAGCCTAGAAAGGAAGAGGTAGAGATCAAGTCACTAACAAGGGCCATATTTATCATAGGCCATCAATTACAGCTTTGAAATTTCTTATAATACAATTTAAATAAATTTAATTAAAGTGACCCTTTACCAACTGAAGACAATTAACTATCTGTACCTCTGAATGCAACCTGGCTTAGTTGCTAGTAGATTATTTATCAATAAGCTTTCTGATCTTCAGCTGCAGAAATCTTCGAAGCATGGCCTTTTCATCACAATTTGGAATTTTAAAAATTATTAATTTGACATTCTGATCAACTGTAATTTGCAATATTTTTTTTTCAGATTTGTGATTGTTTAAAATTAATTTTCAGACAAGGAGTATTTTTTCTACATGACTTATAAGTACATCAAACAAATTCTATCTCAAGAATTAATCATAATAAATTTGATGATGCTATCATGTTTACCATTAACTGAACACTAATCATATGCGATGCGCTGATATAAAAACAGAATGAAAATAGTACATGGCTAGGATTTAAAACCAGCTTGAAATGAAAGATTTATGATGTTTACTGTATCTCTTCAAAATCAAAGCCTTTCTTGAGTTTTGCCATTAGTTATTTAAAAGGAGTCACTGGTTATTCCTAAAAGTGATTTGTCATGAAAGAAGAAAAATTACTAGGTATAGGGGCTAATAGTTTTTCTCTGGCAGCTAAGTAGATATTGAGAACAAGTAAGCACATCATCAGAAATTGTGTTTTGCTTTTTTTTTAATCTGCTGTGATATGAATCCATGTGCTGTTAGTCAATAAAGTTGTTTATTCAAACACACGCAATTATTTATAAGTTGTTTTTAAAACATGCAATTCCCTATATAGTAGTTCAGTCTTAACAGTACTTTTGCTTTCCACAGTTTGTTACCCAAAGTAAACTTAAGTTAAAAAAAATTAAGTGAAAATTCCAGAAATATACAATTTATAAGTTAAAAAAACATGAATTGCCTTTTGTTTCTAATTGTTTGGAAACAAAAATAGCACAGAGCTAGATATTTCCTTTGATAATCTACAGTATTCCAGCACACAGGCAGTTGGATACTTCAGGAAAGTGGCCAGCTTGACATGGAGCTTCTTCCCACATCCTGTCTGTGCCTCAGTAGCTCTGTCGATAATTAAATATTTTTGTTGTTGTTTAACACATGCTGTTTTTCACTTAGTTATTCATAAACTTGTACAAACTATATAAGGTAGATTAACTTTCCTTATTTGTTATATTTCTTAAATTGTGCCCTCTGTTGAAACTGCCTGGGGGGACAAGCAGAGGAAAAAGAAAACCTGTAATTAAAATTCTCTGAGAAGTCAGCAGTAGCACTTAATGAAGCAGAAGAGTAAAGCAGTGTAAAAATAGTCTTAAAAGAGGCCACATCAAACTCTGGAGGCCAACGAACAGAGATTCTCCTGAACAGCAGAAGGCAGAGAATTATAAATGTATAGAAACATCTTGTTTCTCTGTCTCCAAATTGTACTCTTGGTACCCTGAAGCAGAAAGCATAAACTTCTTTTCAAGAATTCCCAACATTGTGCAAACGAACACACATCTAAAACAAATCATAAATTTATTAATTTAAGCACTAGCATATATTTTGGGGGAAACTTAGTCATTTGGTTAATTACTCAAACTCTACTTTTTGCTTTTTGTGCAGAAACATGGTTCTTGGATATAATTTGCTACTTTAAGTTTGCATAGAGATGTATGCTTATGCATTATGTTTTACTTCCTGAACTCTGGATGAAGACTACATTTCAAATAACATCATGACATCGTATTAAGCACCCAAGACACAGGGCTTGGTAGTGAAATATGGTGAGAAAAGAGTTTATTGCACCTAATTTTACTCTGGAAAAGAGTTACAGTGCCATTAAATAAAGAGGCAAGGACAATCTATGTGCAATTTAGACTCAATTAAAATCTGTCATGATTTATTATAGGATATAAGTCTCCAGGAACATTTCTGTACAGTTTTGTGGGATCTCATATTCTAGTCCCCAGAGGAATATGGGGGAGGAGACCTCATTACAACATTCCTGATAGAAAAGGAGAATCAGTTTTATACACACACACCTCCAGCTTGATCACTTCATGTTCGACCACTTAGATTCTGCTAGTAATACTGTCAGAGAGTGTCCATTCCTTCCTTCCCTCTATTGTGTTCTAGAGTTTTATGAACACCTAGAATAGGGGTTTTTGTACTTGCACAAGTTTCTTTATACCCTCTGCCACCCTATTTTCCTTTTTGATGTGAGATGGGGGAGTTCCTCAAACATAATTGAATGTCTTCTTTTGAGTGGTAGGAATTAGAGTTGAGAGGATATACTTTTGTATATGACTACTGAAACAGTTAAGGGTGTGGAGGACAGGTGAGGTTTTCATTTGCTTTCCAGTGGATTTTTCTGAATCCAAGTGTGTTAGTCGAACATCCGAGGGGCAGACAGTTTTCTTGCAGATACTCAGAGTATTCCTGTGCCAAATACCATCTACAACCAAGAATGATCCTTACCAGACCCTGCACATTAAATCCTATTATATTGTTTATGCCTATTAGGATAACAAGATCAAAGAGTTTAATCTAGAATCACAGACTCTGAAAGTAGAATCTTTGATTCAAAACCAGTTGAGATTTGAGTTGGGAGAGTTGAAATTCAAAACCAGTTCTGCCTGATTCCAAAAGTCAGACTCTGCTCTATCCCACGCAATCTCACACCTCCTGTTTTCTATAGAGGCAAAGTCCTCCCGTGGCTTGTAATTTTATAGACTCAGGGCCTCTGTAAACACTAATTATTCCAGAACCAAGTCCTCCTACCTGTTATATTAGCTTGGTCTTTCATATAGAGCTGGAATTTGAATTTCAAGTGGGTGACCTTGCAGACAGACATCTACCACTTTTCTAATTTTTCTTACATCAAAATATAATTAGGTAAATGGTAAAATTCTCAATGTCTTGGAATGGTTGTAAGATATTTTCAGAATTTTAATATTTATAGATCTTTTTGTAGACTTTTCTCATTATTTTAAAAATATCAGGCTAAAAGTTTACAGAGTGTGGATTTTTATTCCCTTGCAGAATAAACACTTCCATTAATAAAAAGGATTTTAGAAAAGCATCTTTCTCCTCATAAGGCTGTGTGTGTGTGCGTGCGTGTGTGTGTGTGCGTGCGTGTGTGTGTGTGTGTTGTGTGTTACCACAGTATTTGGATAAACAAATTATTTTGGATTCTATAACTTATTTTTTTCTTTTATTTATTTCAAAATGCTTGAGTACATGTATGTTTTACCTTTTGCTGAAGTCTCTGAACTTTGATAAAAATTCTGAAAGAAATGTAAAATTATGCTTGTTATTCACACAACAAATTCACAAAATAATCAAAAGGTAACGTCCAAAATCTAAACATTATAATTTCTTTGTCATGATAAAACAACAAAATATTTCTTGGCATCATATATCAATTTTCTTATTAAACAGAATAAATTTAAATTGTATGATGAAATAAAAACTTTCTAAATATTGTAATAAGCAATGTAAGTAATTTTTTAAAGGAGAAATTACCACGATAGATTGTCTAAGCTCAATCCCCTTTATATAACAGTGACTAATCTTTTGAGAAAAGTGCATGTCTAATTCTCTCTGTATGCCATGTCCAGCTCTTATTCCTAGCAGTTATTCAGCAAGCTTTGGATAGCACCTAAAAGAAGACTGAATTGATGTGGACAAAATCAGTATAGATTCACTAAATAGTTTTCTTTCTTTTTTCCTTTTTAGGAAATTTTTAAAACTCTGGTAGTCAAACACTTGAAAAAATAAAATATATTGAGTCATATCTTAAATAAAAAATACAATCTGAAATCCTATTTTTTTGTTTCCATTTTCATTATTCTTTAGGTTCATATCCATTAGTGTGGTGCTTTTCCTTATTTACTTATTTTTATCCTTGTTAGAAACCTAGAATTACTTTGGTGGCTTAGGATTTGCTGGTTGTAACTGAACTATCATGAAAACTGTATAAGGTGATTTATAAACATCCTAAAAAATGGTTTCAGCCCAAAAGGAAATACAATTGTTAATAAGATCCATTTTAATTGCCATTAAAATGTTTTAAATTTATAAACTCAAAATTTTAAAAAAAGTAAAAATAAAAATATAAAATTTCAAGTCTTGCATTTAAGGAAATACAATTAGTTAAAAACCAGATTTCTCAAACAAATAAATTAGAGAATAATTGTTTTTCCATAACAGAAAATTTGTTACAGTATTCTTTTAGAGAGAGAGCATTTCGATCATGTTTAAAATGTCATTACATTTATATGTAACTTTTTAATTAGAAGCATCATTCGCATGAACCTTTTCAAAAGCACTTCTATTAGGTAAAATATTTAATCGGAGTATAGTATCAGTTGCTAGTCTTAACCATTACATATGAGATTTCCACCCTATCCATGCGGGTGAGATTATTAAAAATGTTAGCCTGATTTAACTAGAATTCAATTTATTCAGAAATATAGACTTGTATTAGAAAATCACCATGACATCCACCTACACTATGATATGAAAGACCATATTTTCACTTTGTGGTTCGCCTATTATGTAAGCATTTAATGGAAATTAAATTATGTGAGTTCTGGAATATAATTTGAAGGATGCAAATTGTTTCCAGTGCTGGGTCAGAGAATAAAATAGAGTACAAGTATGTTTGTCATATAATTCTTCATCTTCCCAAAGCTTACATTTAATAAACTCCTAATGACTTCCCTGTATGGCAGGAAATAGTCCTTTGTATGTTGACCAAAAATGTAGCCAAGAAAAAGAAAAGCTTCTCAAATTTCAGTTTGTTGGCAGAAGGCCTGTATTTGTCATTTCTTCAGTCTTAACTTCATGGTGGGTGGATAGACTGCTTTGGCATTGTTAACTGTAGCTGGTTACTGCACAAATTCTGTAAAATGTACTTAATATGTGTGCCAAGATTCTTATATAGGTGGGCTCACGATTAAAATGGGATGGAAAAAGAGATGAACAAAAGTATGAATGCAACTGATGCAGAATAAATGAGCTTTCAACAGTCTGCTCAAAATAAGTAGGATCCAGTTTTTAAGAATATTGAACTATTTTATCTATTGACATATATTAAATAAAACTCCTGATTGTTAACTCCTTTCCTAATTTCTCTGCATGAAAATCATTGTAGTCTTATCAAAATATAGGATAAATATTTAGATATTATGAGTTTAAAAGTTTCAAACAAAAATCACACAAAATTTTGTGTTTCTACTAGTACATAAGGAAAGTGAAATATGAAGGTGAGTTTTTTTTTGAGTATTATAATTGTTTATGGCTTTCCTAGGAATTCCCAATCCTTTGTGAATAATTCTTTTAATTTCAAATATTAAGTTTGATATTTCTGAAAAATTGTCATTTTTGGTCTTTTAGGGAGTTTCAGAAAATGAGTGTTTTGAAGATAAAACTTTTTATAACCAGCAATACTTTAACGTCATTCGAAATGCTTCATCCTAAGACTATATTTTCCTCATTGTTTGATCAGTTGTTTGTCCACCAATTCACCAAGAGCTGGACATAAAAGTAGAAGAATAATCAAATAGTCTTAACAGATGGGAAGACGTGTCCACATCCACACATCTGGTCTCTTCCTCTGGCAATGGTTCATATTTGTCAGGAGGCTGGCTGTAATCGATGGCCATGAGATGACAGGGGCCAACCTTCCTGGTGCTTGTGTGAATTAAAGCCTTCGTATAAGCCTTGTGGGAAAGATTCTCCAGAACTAGCACCAGCACCATCCTTAATACCTCCAGTAACAACAACGATCTCATTTAAGCTACACTGTCATCAGGGCCCTTTATTAACATTATTTCCCATACTTAGAAGAACCCTGCAAATTCTGATTTATTTTTCTGTTTTAAACATGAAGAAAATTAAAACTCCAAAAAGTGAATTAATTTTCCACAGGATGTTTATATAGAAACTGGTAGATCTTATATCCAATTCATATTTGCATTATCTTATCTCATGTATTTTATCAGCTTTGGGAGCTTGTCATGTTTCTAAAATGTGACAATTTAAGAGAAATACCTGCCTGTTCAAAATTAATTCTCACTACCTTGTTATACTGACTTAACATCACCAATTAGAAAGCCCCTTTTCAGCATCATGTAATTCCCAAGTTTTTAAGTTCATCAAAATAGTTATTTTTGAAACATACTGGTGAAATGCTTTTTAAGACGCTGGTACAAGCTTGTCCAACCCACGGCCTGTGGGCCACATGCAGCCCAGGATGACATTGAATGTAGCCCAACACAAATATCACAAATATGTAAACTTCCTTAAAACATTATGAGGTTTTTTTGTTTTTTAAGCCTATCAGCTATTGTTAGTGTTAGTGTATTTTATGTGTGGCCCAGGACAATTTTTGCAATGTGGCCCAGGAAAGCCAAAAGATTGAACGCCCCTGCTCCAGTATATTTTTTTTACTCTGATGCAGAATAGAAAAATATGATTATATTTGATGTGATCAAATCAGATTGTTTTACCTTGTTGTTACTTGTAAAGGCCCTATGTCTTAATAGCTACATACAAAAATAGTTTTGGAGACTACATAGTTACTCAGTTTCCTTCTATAATTGTAAAGTAAAAGAGAGGGTGTTTCCTTTTTAAGAAAAATTTAGGGAAATGAACACAAATCTGTCTTCGATATTGAATTGCTGGATTTATTGATTACATTATTTAAATTTTGATTTATTTAATGCTTTGCATTTTTAGCTTTTCAGCAATGTTTATCTTTCAAATATTTTTGTGGTATACCTCCATGAGTCATCAAAATCGTCATTGTTCATGTAAAGAACGTATTTAAATTTCTATATTCATTTTTTTACTGTCTAATCACACAAAACTTTGGATTAAATAAGATCTAGAAAGCCCATCATTAAGAAACTACTGAATTTTCATACCCACTTATCTATTTGAAACAATAAGCAGTAAGCATGATTATTTCTATGTAGTAATATGATGATCTACATTGTAAATCAATCTTTTGAAAATTTCAAGACTGGCATACTCAAAAGTAGTAGAATCTTTCTTGTTGTCTACCATGCAGATAGAGATTATATGTATTCACTCTATCTTAGAAAGTTTCACATATACTGTAATGTGTATAGAGGCCTAGGTTCAAATCTGTATTTTGCCACTTATTAATTCTCTGTACACACACACTGTAAGCGTTGAGTTTTAATAGTGAAATGAACATTAAAATACCAACTTTATGACATTGCTATGAGCATAAATTGAGATAAAATAAAAATTAAATTCAATGAGGTAATACATATGTCAAACTATTTTACATATTACAATGGACTAGCAAATACTAGTTATTACTATCATCGTATCTTTCTGCTTTATCATCTGCTAAACTAATAATAAGATAAATGAATTTATTGTAACCAGATGTCCTAATGTTTTTCTTGGAAAATAATCACTTACAGGTCTATATCAGATTTCTGAGAATTCAAAAGAAAATCACATAATGTTCATTTTTTAAGCTCACCAAACCACAATGTGGGATCCAGAGAAAATCACACAGAAATCATGGAAGCAGTGTGCACTGCAAAACTCGCAAAAGATACCACAAAAATGGATTTTTTCTTTTTTATAAATGTGCTTATCCATACAAACATGACACTTATGCCTGTATACACTTGTATACGTGAGAACAATTAATCTATACAAACACTTATATGTGAATGTTATATAATTACGTTCATTTAGGTAGGATTATAGGATTGATTTCAGTACCACCTGAAGTTATAAGGTGGTTACAAACTTCAAAGGTGTAATCAATGTCCTTATAGTTTAATCAAATCTATTTGGCATAATAGACTCAAGCTGCCAATACTCCCAAACAATTGAAATATACTGTTTGGCAGCACACACACACACACACACACACACACGCACACACAGATACACACACAATCACACAGACTCAAACATACACATAGAAATACAGTTGTTAGTAAAAAGTCTTTCACTCTCCTTAATTAAGTATTGAACTCAGGTTTAAAGCAATTGTGTAATAAATGAATATACTTACCTCTGCTTTTCTCTGAAGAATTAGACTTAGTTCATTTACTGCATCTGTAATTTGTTTGGTTTCCACACACCCTAGAACACTGCATATTTTTTTAACTTCTTCAATAATACTATCCACGTTTTCCTGTAGATAACCAAGATTCACATCTTACAATCTATTGAAATAAATGAGGGAACATCAATTTGTTCTCAAACTTCTTCTTTTTCCATGAGGAGCAAGTGGAATAAAATATGATTGTTTGCTTTCACATAAAAAGAAAGTTCTCAAGACTCTGCTTATCCTGTGACTGGGGCTTTACTTTTCACTGAGCAAATGTTCAAAATTAGAACTGACTTAACACTAACTTACTAACTTAGCTCTAATTTAACATTACTTGAAACAAAATGAGAGAGAGAGGTAGAAGGAGAGGAAGGGTAAGGAAGAAGGAGAGGAAAAGAGAGAGAGAGAGGGAGGAAGAAGTGTGGGGAAAGCAGGGAAACTCAGCCTTAGTGGTTTCCACAAAACACTATGAAAACAAAGTAATGACGGTCAACCCCGGGGGAGTCTCAAAATACACCTATTGTTTGGAATCAGGGTATAGTTGGGCAAACTTACTAGAAAATCAGATTCACAGGGTTCAGAACAAACTCTGGACAGCCAGTTGTGGTGTTGAGGTGTTTGATAATCATCTGATTGCACATCCTTGAAGTGACTGATTTTCAAAACAATCGCTGATGACAAATACAATCTACTGATATAGTTTGGATGTCTGTCCTCTCCGAATCTCATATTGAAATATAAGCCCCAATGTTGGAAGTGAGGTCTGGTGGGAGGCATTGGGTCATGGGGGTGGATCCCTCTTGAATGGCTTGGTGCTGTCCTTGCAATAGTGAGCGAGTTCTCACAAAATCTGGTTGTTTAAAATTGTGCAGCACATCCCGCCTCTCTCTGCTCCAGCTCTCACCGGGTTAGACACCTGCATCCCCTTCACCTTCTGCTATGATTGCAAAGCTTCCTGAGGCCCTCACCAGAAGGCGATGCTGGCACCACACTTCTTGTATTGTCTGCAGAACTGTGAGCCAATTCAACCTCTTTTCTTTATAAATTACCCAGACTCAGGTATTTCTTTATAGCAACACAAAAATGGCCCAATATGCCTACAGCAATGACAAATTCCTAAAATCAACAATGCAGGCTGGCCTTAAGAGAGAGAGCGATTTTATGGTCACCATTCTAAGAATTTTTCATTAGCCGTCCTATATCCCAGATGTGCACATGTTCTTAAACAAGCATTTATTTTAAAAAAACCTTCTCTGTTTTGACCTTATTCTTTTCCATGTTTTGCCATTAACTATAGTGAGAAATCTCTCTTTTCTTTGATTCTGTGTGAATCATGTTTCACTCTACAAGGTTTTTATGTTCTTTGTCTTTATCATTAACAATTGTGTTTTCTCAAAAAACATCAGTTTTGTCACCAGCACCACCATCATTCCAATGGAAAATTACAACAGTTTATTTTAAGAAGAGATGGAACAGAGTTTTTCCTTTTATTTGCATACAAAGATATGTGTTCACAGCATAAAAAGATTTTAATTCTCCTTACATTTTCTTAACAAAGTGTCAATACAAAGACACAATGCAAGTTTTATATTAATGGGATAATACTTTGCTTCTTTTGTGGAAAAATGATACGTACTTTTAAATTTGTTGCCAGTATCTCTGATATGTAATTTTACAAATCCTGAAACCAATGACAAAAACCTGAAGAATAACTAATTAATACTATAAAAGACAAAATGAGGATTCCAAAAATTGTCTACATATTTTATTAATGAGCTAAAAGCAAAAAGATGCAATTTAGTTGAGATCTATTTTAAGTCTTTCATAGATTAAAAAATATATTTACCCAATAATAACATGGAGAAGAAAAATTTATGAGTCATTCAAATGGAAAAAATCATTTATTTCACTATGCGTTAACTCAATATAAGTCAATATTGTGATGTGGCTACCAGATCCAGTTCATTATTAAATTGAATCAAAAGACACATACTCTGCATAACTAGAAAGTGAGTTCCACCACATTTTCAATATATATTATCCAAACTGGAGTTTAGTTTGGATACTAGATTTGAGAATGTACTTGATAACTTGAAAATTACCAAAGGACAACAATCTTACTATTAATATACTGTTAATACAGTATTCATTCAGAAGAGCATCATAGACACTACTGTCAGCTCTGAAGTCAAGATCTGTTTGTTTACATCCTGGTTCTGCCCCTTTCTACCTGCGGCCATCATCACAGTATTTAACTTTCTTGTCCCTAGGCTCCCTCTTCTGTGAAGTGAGAATAATAACTAAGTTTCTGTAAAGATTAAATTAGATAAAATATGAAATATAGTGCCTGGCAGATAATGAGGGCTAAATTTTAATGTTTAACTAGTTAATTTTATTCATTCACACCAATCTTTCAGTTTATAAGAGAAATGAGACACTGTATATGCACAGATAACTAATAGAATAGAAATTAGAAAATCATAAAAGTCGGAAAAGTCATATTAGGTTCTATGTTTATTTTTTCATTCCTCTGTTCTAAGTAAATACGTGTGATACATGAGTTTGTGAAAATTCATCAACATTACTAAATACTGGGTTGACTTGGGTCACTAGGTAGCTGGTAGCTGATTTATTCAATCTATTACTCCAGTCTTGCACTACTTCTTATGTGATCCACTTATCTGATTTAATATTCACATTCTGAAGATAATCATTATATTCATGCATAACTGAGATTGCTAGAATATGTGAAGCAAAATATTGCAATTGTAAAATTGAGTTGGTGATTAATTGGATATGAGAACCAACAGAAAGGTTGGATTTAAGATGATTCCAAAATTTCATTTCCAAATTTTGGAAACCAAGAATACAGGTGCTATTCATTATGGCAGAAACACAGACAAAATGAAGATTTTTGGTAGAATCATGATGTGAGTATTTTTTGATACATAGGTTTTGAGCTTCCCAGAGGAAATGCACTGGAGTTCTATCTCTAGCAACTGGTGGACTGAGAAAATATAGACACACTACACCACACACACATACACACACCACATGGTGTGTGTATAAACATTAAACAAACTATAAGAAAGGTAGAATAAATCTTAGGGTTGCAGACATTTAGAGGGAACTTCAAGCCTGAGCAGTAGCTCCAACAGTGATGCTGCAATGGCCTGGAGGAAATATCAGACTAGATGTAGATCCTCAGCTGTAGGATTGGTGTTTATTGCTAACACTGGGAAACGTGCTGAAATCTTAGGACTAAATCACTTGGTGAAAGTAGGGGAAGGGGCAGGACTGGAGCTAAGATCCTCAAATAGTCCTCAAACATTGGATAGCAGCCACCTGTAAAAGGTGGGAGAAGAAAAACTGTTTCTACTGATCAGAAACACTTTTGACGAAGCCTCTCTCTACTCAGTCCTTGAGTAAGGAAAATTATTATCTGAGAAACTGAACCCTAGTCTGTGCTCTCTGTGTCTCCGGAGTATTAACTTGGACTATCATAGTAGGAATTTATGTTAAACATTACACTAGGCTATTGTGACTTTTTTGGACCCAAGCAGAAGTAAATGCACAATCATTGTATAGAAACACTTTTCTATACCAACCTACAGAGTTTTTTCCCAAATACACATATATATACAAATGCATGCACACACACACCAGAGTACGAGGGGAATATCAGTTTAAAACTTACAAACCCTATGGTGGCTAATTCGCATTATGAGATCCCCTACAGATACAAAATGCAGTAGGGTGAGCACCCTATTTCAAGAAATAATAAAGGTAGACTTGGGCAACATTTTCATAGAGGTGATACATAGGCAAAAATTTGAATATGATTATCCCGAGAGAGAATATAGAGAAAAAAAAGTTGAACGCTGGGTGCATAACATTTCAGAACTTTTATTATTTTAATGATGGAGGAGAAAGTTTGGGTCACAGATGGAGCACGCAGTGTGGAGACATAAGCCAGAAGACTATATAGCTTAATAGACATCAATGTGAAGGTAGCTGATAGTATTACAAAATTTTAGCTTGGCACAAAAGAAAAAAAATAAAACATTATAACCATTTCAAGTATTTGATGATCTTTCAGGTAAAAAGAGGAGTAGATTTCTTGTAAGTAGCTCTAAAATGATAAATGAGAACAAATGGTTGCAAACCTAGAGAGGTTCTTTTGACTCTCTAGTTTTTCTTAAAATTTTAAGAAAAGTTTTTCTTAAAATTTTAAGAAAAGTTTTTCTTAAAATTATTTGTCCAAAAACTGTGTAGGCTGCCTTTTGAGTAGAAAGGTGCTTCAGATTCAGGTATATGAGCAATCAGGGATATTTAGAGAAGATTTTTGCATTGCATAGGATTTAGACTAGACTGCCTCTAAATTCTTTTTAACTTCTTTGGGTTAATGAAAACCCGAAAACAACGCTATGATGTTATTTTATGTAGTACATTCCAAGCGTATCTTTGGAAATATTGGATGTTTCCTGAACCTTGAAGGAACCATATGCTAACACTTTAGAATTAATTAAGCATACTTGAAAAATATTTTGAACATTTGAAAAGATGGGTAACAACCTTTTCTCCCCTGCATCTTTCTGGAAAACCAAACAAAACATCATAAGTGGTTGATTATTCCCGTCTCTTATTCAGCTGTGATGGAGACCAAAGCAGTATGCATTTAAACAGCCACGTAACAGCATACCATCTCCTAATTTTATACAAACTTTAATTAGTTTCGATTTATATTAGACATACTGAAAATTATCAAATTCAATTAATGAGTTTGGAAACAAATTGAGAATTTAGAATGCTTTTCATTCCAGGTTCAGTAGTTAGTGCCAATATGAATTATTTTTTCCTTAAAGATTAAAAACAGCTTTGAAATGCAACTTGGCTTAAAATATAAAAAAGGATGAGTTCATGTCCCCTGCAGGGACATGGATGAAGCTGGAAACCATCATTCTTATTTAGCAAACTAACACAGGAACAGAAAACCTAACACCTCATGTTCTCACTCATAAGTGGGAGTTGAACAATAAGCACACATGGACACAGGGAAGGGAACATCACACATCAGGCCTGTCGGGAGGTGGGGAGCAAGGGGAGGCAGAGCATTAGGAGAAATACCTAATGTAGGTGAAGGGTTGATGGGTGCAGCAAACCACCATGCCACATATATACCTACGTAACAAACCTGCACTTCCTGCACATGTATCCTAGAACTTAAAATACAATAAACAAACAAACCAATGAAAATATAGAACATTGATTTCTCTGCAACAATGAAAAAATCCAGATAATATACAAAATTATAACTTCTTCTGAACCCCGCTGATATTTGAGGTCACAAAGTGACCAAGTAAACCAAACTACACAGTGAAAACCGTTCCACAGAGAGTCGGGGCACACAAAATGTTCAAACTTTGGCAGAGCACAGGAGAGAGATAGTCACCATACACATGAGTAGGAAGAAATTAGCTAAAATTCAACAGATTTTTTAAAGGCCAGGTGTGAGTTAGCATGTCAGTTTGGAATACCAGGAAGCCCAAGACACATGGTGAGTTTACAATCTCCTGCAAGCTTTTTTCCAAGGATGCCTATCAGTTTTTTGGGGAAAATACTGAAAGCCGTGCGGGAAACTGAAGTCATATTCTGTGGTGCAGGTGTGTAGGTAACCAGCTGTTTCTGGGAGACAGTTATGGGGCTCTGTCCACTTCTGTGGATCCTTTTTGCATAAGAAGCAAAACTCTAAGCTGCAAGGGGAGGAGCAGCAAACCCTGTGTTTCCCTGAGCCCCGGCAAAACCCCTTGCTTCTGGAGAAGTAAAAAGCAAAACAGTCTTGTCTCTGGGGGAGAAGTAGGACATAGATGAGAAGCTCCTTTGCTGTTGAAGGAAGGGTAGAAGCAAAAGGACTTTGCTTCTAGGGAAAGGCCAGGAAACTTGTCTTGGGTTCAAGATCTTACCTGGATACCAATTAGAGGTCAGGGACAAGGAGCAATAAACTCGTTTACTGCGAACGACTAACTGCAGATATAAGGCAGAGTTTGGCCGCCATGTGGAGGAGGGGCAGGAATGCTCCAAGAGTCCTAGTCCTGAGACTCAAGTACACAGAGTCTGCCTAAGGCTGTGATTGGTTCGTTACAACACAGAACTCCCCTTGTCCCCACTGCCAAAATAGGTCTAGCATTGAGTAATAAATAAGCAAGGGTGGAGTACCACTGGGAGAGAGACAACAGCATTTAGAGAGACCTTCTCTTTGGCACAGACAAGCAGGAGCTGTCAAAAGCTGAGGATGAAGCAGGATCCTACACGGAGGGAAATGTCATGGTACCACAGGCTCCACTGTAAGCAATGATAATAATAGCTTATCTAATATTTTACGAGGCCAGCATTACCCATACCAAAATCTAACAATATTATATGAAAATAAAAACAAAAACTGATGTCCCTCATAAATATAGATGCAAATATCCTTAAGAAAATATTAGTTAATTCAAGTTAGAAATATATGAAACAGATTATAAATTCTTAGTAAGTGTAATTATACCAGTAATAAAAAGATTTTTAAAATTTGAAAAGAATAAAAGAGAAAAGCCATACGTGCATTTGTACATATGCACAAAAAGCATTTGGCAAAACTCATAATCCATTCAAGATATAAGCTCTTAGTAAACCAGATACAGAAGGAAGCTTTTTCAACCCAGTAAAAGATAACTTTTTATATTACAACATAACCTCCAAGTAACTTTACATTTAATGATAAAAGACTGTAACGTTCTCCCTCAAAATAACAAGGCAGCGATTTTACTTCTAGTAAAATCCTATTGGAGACTCAGCAAGTATTAAATAATAAAGCAAGTAAAAAAATAAGAGGGCTATAGAGGAAAAAATAAAATTATTTCACAGATGACATGACTGTATATGTAGAAATCCTAAGGAATCCAAAAAATAATTCTTAGACATAAAAAGTGATTTCAAGAAGACATAGTATATAAGGTCAATATATGAAAGTCGGTTCTATTCCCATGTATTAGTAACAAACAACTGGAAAATAATATAAAAATATTATTTAAAATATTAGACAAGAACATGAAATAACTTTAATAAACTATGCATAATCTCTATGCTAAATTACAAAGCATTGCTGAGTGATTTAAGAAACCTGTGTAGATGAAAAACTAGATCAGATTAAATTGAACTCTCATGAATTAGAAAATATAATTTTTTAAAATATCAACTTTCCTTACATCAATCTATATATTCAATGCAAGTGTAGCAAAGTACTTAGAATAGCCAAAATTTTTTTAACAAGAATGATTTTGGAGAACTTATATTGCCTGATACCAAGACTTTCCATGAGCATATGGTAATTAAGGCAATGTTGACTGATAGTAGGATAGACATACAGATTTATGAAACAGAATAGGGAGTCTAGAACTAGAACTGTAACTTGAAATGGATCATAGAATTAAAGAACAGCTAAAACTAAAAATAGTATTGAAAAATATAGTATGCAAACTTCTGTAGCAAATCTTTATTAAATATGATAAGAAAGCATAAACTGTAAAGTAAAAATAAACCTGGACTTCACAAAAATTAAAAGCTTCTGCTTTCTGAATGGCATGTAAATGAAATAAACAAGCAAGCGAATAAACAACAACCAGTCACAGACAGGGAGACAATGTTTTCAATACATATGTCCTACACCTCACAGTGAACTTTCTTCTGGAACATATTAGAACGATTACAATTGCGGTTAGTCATGTGCAGGAGAGAGTTTACGGTTCCTTGTCCCTGGCCTTTAATTGATATCCAGGTAACGTTCTGGACACTTACAATTTGATAACAAGAGGATATATAGTTCAACTTTAAAAGTAGGCAAAAGATTTGAACAGGCACCTGACAGCAGAAAATATATAAATGAGCAGTAATTCCATGAAAAGTAATTCGGCATCATCAGCCATTGAGGGAATACAGATTAAAAACTGAAGGAAATATTGCCACATAGTCACTAGAATGGCTAAAATTAAAACACTGACAATAACAGGTACTGGTGAGGATGTAGAGCCACAAGAATTCTTACATTGTATATATGATTCCATTTATATAAAAGTCAAGTAAAGGCAAAAGAAAACCAAATTGAGAGCAAATAAATTTTTGGTGTGTGAAATCTGGGATGAGAGGGATTTACTGTAAAGAGGCAGTTGGGCATTTTTTCTTGTAATGGAAATATCTTGTGTCTTAATTCCAGTTGTTGTTACATAATTATGTACGTTTTGAAAACTAGTCAAACTGCCCACTTAACATGGGTGCATTTCATTTTACATAAATCAAATTTTAAGAAAAGTGACTTAATAAATAAGATAATTAAAGTGAAAAGTCCCTAAATGGCAGAAGACATTTACAATACACATAACTGAAGGAAGGGTAAATATATAAAGAACTCCCATGAATCTATTTGAAAAATCTACAGAAATGTGGAAATATCAGCAGAAGTTTGAACAGGTAAGTTGTAAAAGAGGGCAGTTGAATACTACATTTTTTAAAAAGGTTAAAGACTCATGAATTTTACGAGTTTAGTATGAATTTTTGAGTCAGAAAAATTAAAGTTGATACAAAGATAGCATTACATATACCTAATGTTGGCAAACATATATAATTTGGACTATACTATAGGTTGGTGGGAAAATGGAGCAACAGGAACTCTCATATATTGTGAAATGGGTAAAAAAACATCATTAGAAAAGTGTTTGGTATTGCCTTGTAAATCTATGTCCCTAGGTAAGTGCTCTAGAAAACCTCTTGATATTATTTCAAATATACACCAACAAGTACGATAGATAAATAAATTGAGGTCCAGTCTTTTAATGGAATATTATACAACAATGAAAATGAACTAATAACAACCATATGGAACAAGGTGAATAAATCTCACAAATAATACTGAGTGAAAGATACAGGGCTCAAAAAGTGCATATAGTTTGATTCCATTCATGGAGACCTCAGAAAGAAAATCAACGTCTTATCTTACTAGTAGATATAAACTTTGGTGATGAAATGATAAAGAAAACCTACAAAATACTTTTCATCAAATAGGACCTTTTACATACAGGGGAGGAGACATGAAGCGGCAAACAGGTGTATGATATCAAAAATATTTTGTTCCTTAACTTATTGTTTAATAAGAGTGCTTTTCTATTATTATTCTTTACTTGTGTGTTCTTCATGTATTATATAATTTACCACATAAATCACCAGTAGAATGTCAGATCATGTTATTCCTTCGCACAAAACACTCTAGTGTTCTCCATCTCACTAGCAACCCAAATTATGTTGGCTAGTGATTATCTTCTACTTTGAGAATCTACTTTTAATTTTTTTATACTTCTTGAAGTCTGAGAGTGTTCTATACATGATAGCTTTGACTTTTAGTAGTTTCAATCTGTGCTTTATTTCTGCTAAGGTCAGTTACAATTCTGCAATAGTGCTTCATTTTCCTGTGCTCTGATTTTATTGCCTTTATTTCCTTGACTTCTTTTGCAACCTTGCAACTGCTCCTTGTTACCTATTAATTTTGTCTGATTTTATTACACTTTTTTGCTCATTTCTCACCTTTTCTTATGTTCTATTCTGAATGCAAATCAACTTTGTGAAAATTTTCTTCTGGATCCCATACAATCCTCCACTTGAGTGATAGTGATAGAAATGGTAGCAATAATAACAATAAAGAAACACGGGTACTTATCTTTTCTTAAAAACATTTTATCTTCCATCACTATATTATACTAAGAACATTATATCCATTGTTTCATTAATTATTTAAAACATCACTATATTATATTTATTATCCTCACTCTAGCAATGAATCATATAAATCTGAGGAAGGTTGAATACAAAACTTCTGTAGTGGTGGAGGGTTGACTTATACATTTATCTGACTTTGGAATCTCTGCTCCTAAATTTTGTCTTAGACTACCATTAGGCTTAAATTATGCTTGAAATTGGAACTTCTGAAAATCTAACAATAGATTTGCTTGTAACCAAGAGAGTTTCAGTTTAAAACAAGCTAAATGTAAAATCCCTGTGTCCTCTTTCTTTCTACTCATATATGGAATTTTCTTTCTCTCTCTAGATGAATACAGTTAGATTTTCGTCTTGAGCAAGTATGAAATAAGTATTATTTCGCCCTCCTCACTGAGTTACTTAAACCTGAACACTAGAGATGTCATATTCTTCTGGTTGTCTACTTGGTATAGCCTCTGAGTCATGGGCTAGATGGAGAAGGACTTAGGGGTTCTCAGTTATTTTCTGACTAGATAGATGTTTCATGAAGCTAAACCAAGTTTTGAAGCATCAATTGATTTTCTTCAACCCTGGTCCATATAATTTACAATAAATTCAACAATTACTAGATTGTAGTGTAAATTTGTCATTCATGGTAGGGATTTCCTACCATGATCCTGAATGGCATTTTAATAAAGAATTTTGGAGACAACATATTAGAGACTACTAGGAAGAAGTGATTTTAAATCAGAAGCTGATTCTTTCTCCAAGGCTACAGTTTGGTTTTATATTGCTTTGCTCTGTGTAGACACCATTGTGTATATTATTTATGTGGACAGGCTGTCTCTCCAACTAGATCATCGGCAACTTCAGAGTATAGTTTGAACTCCCATTTCTCTTGGTTTCTGTGAGTAAACAGTTTCATAATTCACATGAAGTAAGCATTCAGTAATACCTTTTGGGCGGGGGGGATTCTCTTTTTTCCATTCTTGATTTTTCTGAAATTCTTATTGGATTCATATTATTCAATTTCTATGAAATTAAGAATACAGAATGAATTCAAAAATATTCTCTAGAGTTCAGGGTTTTAATGGAACAGAAGAGAGGAAAAAATGTCTAGTGAAAAAGCTCTTTGTAAATTACATACAAAACTAGCCATCTGACATAATAACCAGAATGCCTGGCCTAAAATGGGTATCATCTAAAATATGTTGAAATAAGAATTGTGAGGAAAGAAAATATTTGGTACTTTATTCATATTATTCAATAATATTGAATATATTCATATTATTCAATAATATTGAATATATTCATATTATTCAATAATATTGAATATATTCATATTATTCAATGATGAATGTCTGACCTATTCAGCTGCATGCTTGTTATTTTTTCAAATCATGTGTAATAATCTAAGTTTGGGAGATATGAAAAAAACATTGTTTTTCCAGTTGACACTGTTTTGGACAGGATGAAATGCTATTTGATGTACTTGTCAAATAAATAGAAAGCACAAAATTGTGAACTGATAATATCATAGTCTGTCCTCATTTCTAAGATATTTACTATTGATGCTTCATAGGCAAAAATCTCATTTAAAGAGCTCATTGTTTTGATTGAGTTCATCTGGAAAATCGCATACACTGTGACCTATTTAGAAAATAATTTAGCTGTGAGTGATGATTGCTATTTGCCAATGATAATGGAAAGACAGTATTTCTCTGGTATTTTGCCAACTTTTAAGTCATATTAGAAAAATTTACAATAGTCGATCGTTTCTTTCAAACTAGAAATATAGGAGGCTTCATACATAAGTAATAAGATCAAGCTTCTGAATTTGGAAATTAAGAACTGTTATAAATTATCGATAATTTGTGTGTGAAAAAAGACATCTATGATATGTGAGCAGTGCTGAGATATTTAGACAACTAAAATTCATTCATGAGTAGGCTACCATAACCTCAAAAGTATATCTACACATAGTAAAGAGACAAAAATACTCTAGGAATTAAATCTTAATATATCCTGGTAACCTGGTAAGTCTCACATTCTACATGAGAAAGAATGACTCTCACAAGGCTGAATTAGAGGTAGTAACCATAACATTTTATGAGACTTAAAACAAGCTAATTGTGGATTCTTTTCACATTCCACATTTTAAACATACAGACTCAGATCAGGCTGGAGTAGGAAAAATAGAATTAGGGTGAGAGGATTACACTTTATGGAGAAACCTAAGTCTTGTATTTGTAATCTCCATGTCTTTAGATATTTATGTGGAAGTCACATATGATTTCAGTATCTACATCAATAAGTAGAATTTATTATTTTCAGATATATTTAATGTTTATTGATATTACAAATAGTTATTATCTGAGACATGTATCCTTTTATTTATATCAGGAATCAATTATTTAACAGAAAGAAAGAAGTCACTTGTTTAAAAAATGTTCCCTGACTCACAATATTCTGTAATAATATGATGTTTTATCTGTGGAAGGCTAAACCTTCCCTGGAAGAAGAAGCTGTAAGAAATAATCTGCCTAATGGAGATCACAGCTTCAGTGCCCAATAGGTGACCAAATTGCCACAGCCTTGTACTGAGTTCATCACTCCTCTGCCATGCTACCTTCTCTCTTCACTATTAGAGTGAATTGATGTCTCCACGGAGTCAGTCAGCAGCCCGAGAATTTTGAGTTATTCTCGGCACATAGAATGTCACCAAATTATATAAATTGTACATTTTCACTTCTTATGAATCTGTCCCCTCATATCATCCCTATAGTAGAGTGTTTGTCCATGCCCTCATCATCTTTTTGTGCTAATGAAATGTCCTTCTAATCATCCATCAGTCATTCTACTGCTCTACCTAATGGCTCCATGTCATAAGTGGACAAAGTAGAAAATCATAAAATTGGCCATAAAAGGTCCATAAGATCCTACGTAATTTGGCCCCTGTCTGCTTCTTTCATCTGATTTTTTTTCCAACCTCTAACATTTGAACAGCCATTTCAAATGTCATAATTTCCTAATCACACTAGGCTGGCTCCTGACTCTTTTCTGTCTCTCTATCTCTCTCTCTCTTTTTTTTGAGACTGAGTCTCGCTCTATCATCAGGCTGGAGTGCAGTGGCCCCATCTCGGCTCACTGCAACCTCCACCTCCCGGGTTCAAGCGATTCTCCTGCCTCAGCCTCCCAAGTAACTGGGATTACAGGCACCCACTACCATGCCTGGCTAATTTTTGCATTTTTAGTAGAGACTGGGTTTCACCGTGTTGACCAGGAAGGTCTGGTTCTCTTGACCTCGTGATCTGCGTGCCTCTGCCTCCCAAAGTGCCTCTGTTCATGTTGTTCTTTGCTGAAAGTTATCTCTACTCCCCACCTTCCTTCACAATGCCCCTCTCTGGCTGGGAGACACATGCAGTACTCATTTGTCAACATTCGGCTCAAATGGAAAAAACTGACCATTCTTTCTTATGCATCTGTATACATACAGTCTTTCCTCAGCAGCTGTAGCACTTTACTGCATATGCCTTTCTACTCGTCTATTTTTCCAGGTTGAAATGAAAGCCTTTCAAGTGTAGATCCTCTGTTTTATTCATTTTTGTCATCTTCAAAATTTGCAGTTTTAGAAAAGTAGTAGGTGCTTTAAAAATGCTTACTGAGTTGATGGTTAAAGCAACAAAAATCAATACCTGGGTTTTCAATAGATATTTCAGGTGGAAGTCATATTTTTTGATGACTGTTAAGAGACATTGTCTGGAAAATAAAAAATAGAAATTTTGTTTAAAATTGGATGGGAAAACTTACATTACCTTTAGCACAAACATTTATCACAAATTCTGTTTTGCCCATGATACTATCATAGGCATGGTATAAAAAGGATTATTGTTGACATAATTTTAAAAACATCTCAGAAGGGTGCCTTATAAAGTTTGTATAACTTGATAGACTACAAACATATTTGAAAGTCTTAGAACTCCAAAGAATTAATGATAAATTAACCAAACCTCTCAAAGGCTGATCATTATATAAAAGTACTCTTAATTCAAACTGTAAGTTGCAAAGGGATTCATAAGCAGATAATGGCATATATTAACATCAAGAAATATTAAGTATGCAAAATCTTGTAGATAATTGCATTTGGAATTAATGGCTTATATTTATAATATATGGGGTTGTCTCTGACACCAAACCTCTGCATTTTTCTTTCCTAAGCTTCTCTTATTGCTCCAGCTTTATCTATGCTTAGGGAGAAGCCATGCAATTTGAGCAGAAATTCTTCTGAGCTTCGCTGTTCAAAAATTATTTTCCCAAACATTATTGACTTTACCTTCTTATTTGTCTTGAAAACTCCTGACTTAAATTGAATCATAAATCACACAACTCAAAAATGCAACATGAAAAAATACATCATTATTTTTACAGTAGCTGCATTCTCATTTTTTTTACATTATCACTTTAGTTGAAGTCCCTCTGTCAGTTCAAAGACAAAATGCATAGAATATGTAAAAGACAATGAAAGGGGAGGAAAATAATAACTAAAGATTTGGGCAATGGCAGTGTTTTATATAAAACCTGAAACTACTAGTATCACCAAGAATGCACCCACTTCAGCACTTTGTTTTTGGATATTGTATCTATTTTATAGAAAAAAACTACTAGGAACTAGTGAAGGTGAGTGATTTGCTCAACTTCTAAGAGGAAGTTGAGTCATAAAAGAGAAGAGCTGAAATCAAAGCCCTTGCCATCCAGTGCTTGATTTTTTTGATGACCCAATACGGTGTTCTGAGGAGGGCAGGCAGGGAAGCGTTGTATCCCCAAAAGTAAAGTTCTACAGTGGCCTTTATAAGGCTGAGAATGTCTCTGTGTTAGATACCCTTTGAGAAAGATAAGGGGGGAAAGGTCAGAACATGATGGAAGTGGAATAAGCACTGACTGAGAGTTAGATACTTGGTTTTAGTCATGGCTATGGGATTAAATATTTGTGTGATGGTTGCCAAGTTTTTGAACTTCTGTTTTTAGTTTCCTTACCACAGAAGAAATAGCGCTGGGAGATGGTATCACCCCAGACTGTAATCCACTGCCCTGGGATTGGAGGGAGGGGTGGAGGCGTGAAGTCTGAAACTAGGCTGTCCCAGACATGTTTCCTCTACTCCTTGCTACAGCAGAACTTTGCTTTGCCCTGCATTAACCCTCTGGACCCCTGCAACTGCACACTGGCCATCAAATGTCTGCTAGGGGGCAGGCAATGGCAGGGGTAAGACAAAAACAGAATGAAAGCCTCCTTCTCTCACTGTCTTCTCACAGCCTTGGCTTGCCTCTCTGTCCCCAAGGTAGTAGTGACTTAAAAGGTGCAACAACCCTCTACCAACCCTTTCAAAATAGTCCTTTGTGTCCCAAGGATTTCCTGCTTTTTGAAAAACTTCTCATATTTGAGGTGTATGTCTGTTTCTCTGCCTTTCTCTCTGTTTCCCCCACCCCCGGGTAGATTTATTTTGGAAAAAGAAAACTACAGACCTTGTTTATATGTTATACAACAGAAATCTATGGTGGAATCCTGTAATTATCTATAAAACGAAAATTGGTGTTAGATTATGTCTCAAGTCCTTTCTAGTCCTAGCCATTCTATGATTTTATGGAGTGAAGATGGATATTTTTAGGAAGAAGGGTGGCAGAGAAGGGCACATGGAAAAACACAATAGTTTAATGAAAGAAAATATCCTTTGTAAATTTCAGGCAGACCTGATTGTAGCCCTGCCACTGATGACCAGAATGGCCTTAGGAGAGTTATTTAGCCTCTCAGAACTTCAGTTTCTTTAGTTTTGAAACAGCATAATATGTATTATCACAGAGTTTTAGAAAGAATTAGATGAGATAATATATGTAAATATATAATAATAACTTCACAAAATCATTACCCAACATAGTCACTAAAACCAATTTTAGCTCATATTTTTATTTATGTTTTAAACTTAATTTTATTTTATTATTTTTTAAATTAATTAATCAATTTGTTTTTTGAGATGAGGTCTCACTCTGTTGCGCAAGCTGGAGGACAGTGGCGTGATCTTAGCTCACTGCAACCTCCACCTCCTGGGTTTAAGTGATTCTCCTGCCTCAGCCTCCCGAGTAGCTGAGATTACAGCACATGCCACCATGCCTGGCTGATTTTTGTATTTTTAGTAGAGTTAGGTTTCACTATGTCGGCCAGGCTGGTCTTGAACTCTTGACCTTGTGATGCGCCTACCTAGGCCTCCTAAAGTGCTGGGATTACAGGCATGAGCCACTGTGCCTGGCCAATTTTATTTTATTTGAAGTTCCAGGAAATGTGTGCAGGACCTGCAGGTTTGTTACATAGGTAAACATGTGCAATGGTGGTTTGCTGCACCTATCAACCCATCACCTAGGTATTGAGCCCTGCATGCATTAGCTATTTATCTTGATGCTCTCCCTCTCCAACAACTCTGATGGGCCCCGGTGTGTGTTGTTCCCCTCCATGTGTACATGTGTTCTCACTGTTCAGCTCCCACTTATAAGTGAGAATGTGTGGTGTTTTGTTTTCTGTTTCTGTGTTAGTTTGTTGAGGATAATGGCCTCTACCTCCATCTATGTCCTGCAAGAGACATGATCTCATTCCTTTATATGGCTGCATAGTATTCCATGGTGTATATGTGCCATTTCTTTATCCTGTCAATCACTGATGGGCATATGGGTTGATCCCATGTCTTTGCTATTGTAAATTTAGCTCATATGTTATATCAGGCTTTACTTTAGAGATGTATGACCTGTATCTCCCACACTACATTTTCTCCTGGTTCAACTCACAACAGCCTTAATTGTAGATATACCCAAACTCCCAGTTTAGCTACCTGATAAGTCTGTTCTTCCAAATAATACATGCATACATTTAGATATAAGAATGAAGTAGGATATGTTCACTTGTTTTCACTCGAGTTTTCCAATTTGAATTTACACTCCTCTATTTATGATATACCATTTATTTTCAGGGAGTTTCAGAAACAAATTAAGTAGGAGATGGTTACCTTCGAAGTATTAAAATTGTCTTACAAAGAGCTTAAGTGACATATGCAAACCCAAATTCGCAAAATGAACCAGGAAAACAAGTCCTTGAAAATGTAATAACCAGCAGCAGAGATTTTTTTTAAATGGATGTTAGAATGTTCTGCAAAGTGTTAGCAGCTCTTCAAATATATCTGAACAACTTTGAAGAATGGATAATTATTAACAGAATGTGCCTATTAAAAGAACATTAGCTTCCTCAGTCCCAGTGAAAGGACAGTTTTTACAATCAACTGAAAAATATTGAGATTTGACATTTGAGAATTCAATCAGAAAGTAATCTTGCAACAAATATAAAATGTCTTACCTGGATACTTTCCAAATATGCATAAATTCTAGAAGTTGGTTCAGATAAAACTGACTGTGGTCCTCTTCATGCTGTAGACAGCAGAATATATTAATATTTATAGAGTGAATAGAAATGAGTACCAGATAAAAATAGGTCCGTAACTTCCTGCTGCCATTTTATTCACCTATTTTGATAACCCTCATTCATCACGTTTATATTTTTTCTTAAAGACCTTACAAGACTCTCCTTTACTATATAAGCCTTTTCAAAAGTAAAGCAGAAAGCTTAGTTTTGTTTGAGAATAAGCCTAAAAAACAGTTGAAAAACATCATGGCATCAACCAAGGTCAAACACTAAATTTTCCTACTAAGTAGGAAGGTAGATTTTTAGGCACCACTTCTCCCACATACATGAACTTTTTTTTTTTTTTTTTTCATATTTAGGCCATGCATGCCATGGCAGTGTAAAGCCTGACATTTTGCCAGATGGGCGAGCAGACACATAATCAACTCCTTCATTTTTCAGCTTCACCACATCTTGCTGCCAAAATGTCAGTATAAGAAAGCTTTCCGTTTCATGAGCACTAAATTATACTAATTAATGACAATTACTGGTAGGCATAAATTCTAGGAGTTAATTGGCATTTTGTTTTCATCCTATATAAGCATGAACTACTCATCTTAAAATATCATGCCTATGGCCTGTATGTGTGTGCACACAACACACGCACACACACACATACCTTAACTTCTTGACTAGTTTTCCCGCAACAGGGCATTCATGAAAACCCTTTGCAAGTACGCAGAGAATGCAGTATGTCTTATCATAATTGTACTATTTCGCCACACAGTGGCATTAAGGTTGAGATCTGAGTGAGTCCCTTAATGTCTGGGGTGTATGTAATCTTGTGTGTCAGTAAACACAGTCTATTTTTAAAACTGACTATTAGAGATTTGGACAGTAAACATCAGAAGGAAAACCTTTATATGGCCCAATGTCAAAGGTAAATTAATTTTTATATTGGTTTGTTTTGTGAAGAGGAAGAAGGAAGCTAAGTTAGATGGAAAGAATAAGGTCACTGTTATAAACAATATTTTGACTACATGCTGTGAAAAAGAAACACTATGTAGAATGGCTGAGAAATGAAGATGTGAGTCTAACCTTCTAGAAATTTACATATAGAGTCACTGGGACAGCTAAAATAAAAAGTGTGATAGTGACAAGACAACTTTTTTCTGCAACAGAGAAAGCTAAACTGTAGTCATGAAAAGCATAGTAAAAGAAGAGGGAAAACAGAAAGCGAAAAACAGAGTAAAAATAAAAAAGTAAGATTTGAACTGTAATATTTGGCACTTGCCTTCTTTCAGAAGTTAAAACCAAAGCAAGAATATAAAGAATATACTTAATTACATATTTCTAGGAAAGCATAATCATATTCATTTAAAAACCAATTTATTTGGTTTCCAGAAATATTTTCGGTATTTGCCTTAGTACCTTTTACTAGAATTTTTTTTTTTAATTTAAATACCTCCATAGGCTGGAGGAAAAATAACTTCATAAGGTACATGTATGGGAAACATTTTTTTGTTAAATTATTAACAGATCTTGAAGAAAAACAAAAGCTGGAGGAAAATTCCTGTAATGGTCCATGAAAGATAGTGTGAATTTAACTTTTCCCTAAAGCTGAAGCCATACCTTGGCCTTAAGGAAAAAGGAAAAAGTTAAAATTTTTTTTCTCATACAAAAATCTATTGCTGTAAATGTTCTGTGAATGTTCCCCTGAGCTATAAGAAAATCTTGATTTTATGATTAATATCTACAATGTTGGCAATATTTTTGATCAAATTTGAGATAGATAAAAAAG
>NW_012101543.1:1990984-1992288 GCF_000951045.1 Mandrillus leucophaeus | reverse complement strand
TTGTTTGTAGAGCATGTGTGTTTGAACAATATGAAATCTGGGCACCTTGGAAAAAGAACAGGATAACAGCAATGTTCAGGGAACAAGGGAGATAATCTTAAATGCTGACTGCCGGTGAGCCGGGCGGAACAGAGCCATATTTCTCTTCTTTCAAAAGTGAATAGGAGAAATATCGCTGAATTCTTTTTCTCAGCAAGGAACATCCCTGAGACAGAGAATGGCCCCTGAGGGTAGGCCTCTGAAATGGCTGCTGTCTTTTATGGTCAAAGATGAAGGGATGAAATAAGCCCTGGTCTCCTGTAGTGCTCCCAGGCTTATTAGGATGAGGAAATTCCTGCCAAATAAATTTTGGTCAGACCGCTTGTCTGCTCTCAAACCCTGTCTCCTGATAAGATGTTATCAATGACAACGCCTGCCGAAACTTCATTAGCAATTTTAATTTCGCCCTGTCCTGTAGTCCTGTGATCTCGCCCTGCCTCCATTTGCTTTGTGATATTTCATTACCTTGTAAAGCATGTGACCTCTGTGACCCACACCCTATTCGTACACTCCCTCCCCTTTTGAAAATTGATAATAAAAACTTGCTGGTTTTACGACTCAGGAAGCATCACAGAACCAGCCAACGTGTGATGTCTCCCCTGGACACCCAGCTTTAAAATCTCTTTTTGTACTATTTCCCTTTATTTTCAGAGCAGCCAACACTTAGGGAAATAGAAAAGAACCCATGTTTAATATTGGGGGGTGGGGTTTCCCCTGATATTTTATTTCCCCTGATAATATTTCTCAATTGAGTTCTCATAATAACTACATTAGGTAAGAACTATCATTATTCACATTTTTAGATGAAGAAATTCAGGTATAGAGAATTTAACAATTTGCCTAAAAGTGAACATTTGAAATTGAGCAATATGAAACCAGAATTTTTGCTTTTTTATAGAAGGCTAAATGAGCAAATTTAATATTCCTCATTTCTAAAGATCAGAGCTAGGCTTGTGTGCTCCAGGATTTAGACAGAAAAGTAAGTACCATCACTAGTCCCTCTTATTCATCCGCATTAGGTGCTTCTCTCAACTTTTAGAGCTGGCTATATATTCTTTCAGAGCACATACCTCTACATGACTTCATTGTATACACTTGTTTATTGTCTGTCTCTCAACTAGGATGTGAACTCTACATTCTAGAAAAGGCAAGTACTATGAATGGCATGTAACAAGTTTTATTTGTTAAATGAATCAATTGTTATTAGGTTGTATATACTGTATAAAGTACTTATCCCAGTTCCTGGAAGTAAATCCTTAAAGTTT
>NW_012101543.1:1979536-1989669 GCF_000951045.1 Mandrillus leucophaeus | reverse complement strand
GGTCAACATTATCATATAGTGTGATCTGTAGGCAGATTAGTTTTGCTCTGATCTCATCACCCTTATTTACTAGCTGTGAGACTTTGGATGATTTAAATAATCTCTTAACTTTTCAGTTCTTTTATTTTTATAAGATAGAAGAATAGTTGTATTTATTCTTTGCTCTTGGGCTACTATCAATTAATTCATTTAAAGCACTAAGAACATCAATTGGCACCTAATATATACATAATATGGTTAGTTATTATCACCTGTCATGCCCCAGACTTTGAGCTACATGGATATTAGCTGTGGAAAAAAAATTACACACACAGACACACACACACACACACACACACACACACACACACACACACATGTGCCTGCATAAAGCTAGAATTTTGACCTGAAACACACATCCAAAACTTTTGAGAATATACTGCAAATTCTGAGCATATTTCCCATATAAGTTGGTAGGAATGCATGGGATCTGAAGACTCACTGACTGTGCTCAAATCTATCCTTCTCCGCCCATCAGTTTCATGATTTTAATCTTGGGAAAGTCTTGATTCCTCCCTGTGATATAGTTTCCTTATTTTTAATAGTGTTTACCTTATAGAATTATTGAAAAGATTAAATGTGATAGAAATGTTAAAGTCTCAGACATTAAATGTATGGCCTATATCAGAATAATAGTTACATGAGTTTTTAAACAGACCTTAATTTACATGAGTCTGAAATGTTAGTGATTTGTTAATTACTATCAATAAGTTATTATTTTAGCAGCATCCAAATTAGAATAATATATTTTATCTTCTTCCCCCATGCTCCAATGAAATATGATGATTTCAGCTTTTTTTTCTCAACATTGAGGGCAATTTGAAGAATCTTAAGTTTAAAACTGACGGGGTCAGTTGCACTTTATAATGTGTTTTCCTGGAGATTTCAGATGTATAGCGTTGGAGCTGTCAACAGCAGCTAAGTTGAACACAAGATCCAAAAAATATTTCTGAACAACTCTCTTTTGGCCTCATTATGTTATTTTCCACGTAGATATATTGCAACCTAATGTACTACCTGAAATTTTCTTATGATGAAACATTTCATACTAGAAAAAAAAGAAATCATCCACTGGAAATCTGTTAACTAATATAAATGACAGGGTGAGAGGATTTTTGCTTAAAGTAAGTAATTTAAGATTCTACACATAAAAACTGCCATAATATCAAAGTTCACTGCATACTGTGCAATTTGAATTGGAAGTAACTCACAACATGACACAGGGAGTAAAATTCACATCTAACAGCATGAAACTGTATCATTAAAGCATAGTTATCCTTTTCTAGGGAGCTTTATTATATATATAATGAAAGTTTATCTGTGCTAATTTAAGCTGTGTTGACATAAACAGTCTTCACAGAAAACAAGTTATTTTTCTGCCTTTAGTGATTTAGTGATTCCCCATTACATTTTCTATTTCATTTACTTCTAAGAAGATATGTGAAAAGTATAAATATGATAACCTTAATCAGTGTCTCACAAATGATTTTGGAAAGAAACCAACAGATTTGTTATACTCAGTGTATTAGTCAGACTGGGCTGCTATAACAAAATACCAGAGACCAGGTGGCTTAAACAACATGCATTTATTTCTCTTCATTCTATAGGCTTCAAAGTTTATAATCAGGGTCAGGGCCCTTTTCCTGTGTGCAGACAGCTTCCTTCTTGCTGTATCCTAACATAGTGAGAAGAAAGAGAAGGAGAGTGATAGAGAGGGAGGAGGAGGGAGAAAGAGAGAGAACGCTCTAAACTCTTTTTATAAGGGCACTTACCACCTCATCATAAGGACTCTGTTTTTATGACTTCATCTAAAACTAAATACCTCCTAAAGACCCACTTCCTAATACTATCACCTGGGGCCTAAACTTATTAATTTTGGGGGGACACAAACATTCAGTCCATAACACTAAGATTGTAGTAACGCATTCATGTTATTGCATCAGTTCAAATCATTAACAGGTATTTATATTTATATATTTCATCATTTTTCAATGATATATTTAAATACACATGTATTAATTAAGCTATATAATTCCAAATTGGCAATAGTTCAAAAATTAGAAATATTGTCCTTAAAACAGTCAGTTTGCTAGTTGAAACCAAAAGTAAGAAAGTCTTACCTTTCGAGATAGCTTTCCTGGAGCTTCCCTACTTTTCTGCAGGTGGAGTTGAATAACAGATTTATCTTTTTGAAACATTTTGTGGCTCCCCAAAGAGTGATCACTGAAAGAGAAAAAATGAACACAATCATATCCTCCCATAATATCCCCAAATATGTGTTTTCCTCTCTGACTTCATTTTCTTTTATTTTTGGAACTTAGTTTGGTAAAAGTAAGCTGAGTGTGTGTGTGTGTGTGTGTGTGTGTGTGTTGTGACTATATATGCATTATATATTTTGTGTATAAATGAATAATATGAGAGGAAATATAAATATATAGATATAGATGAATACTGAAATTATTTTTATGTGCATTAATAAGTTAGAAAATGATTAAATGATTAGACACCTTTACAATTATCACAATAAGTTTTAAATAATACTTTGCGTATTCTAAGTTAGTTTTACCCAGCCATCTCAGAGTTCAAAGCTGATGACAGCATGCTTCTGGGTGGTCTAACTGATGCCATTATGTCTGTGTGGGGACCTTATCTCACAGCAATGGGATGTGGTGAAAATGTCATGAGCTTTAGAGACAGATTTACGAGCTCGATGACCTTAGGAAGGCCAATTAAACTAAAACTATCTGAAACTCAATATTTTCTCTTGTAGAGTTGGAATAGTAATGTCTACAACAAAGGGTTGACAAGCAGAATAAACAAAAAAATTATACCTATTTGAGAGATTTCTACTGGCATTATTATATTTGTCTCCATTCCTTTCTCTTTCTTTTCTTCCTATAAATATTTACCAAGCACAAATTAACTGAAGAGCACAATGAATTACTATTTTGCAACATATTGCTTATAAACACAATTTGATTATTCTGTGAAATGAAGGGCTTCTACTGTATAAGTCCCTTTACAGCTTTAAATTTTGATATCTCTGGTGACTCTTAGTCATTGAGAAAAGGATGAGTTATGTTAATGCACATTGTTCAAAGGGCCTTAAACATATGAAGGATTTCAGGAGAAAAAAAAAGTATATGAGATACTTGTAGTCCTTAAGATGATAATTTTACTTATATGGAAAATTCAGTAAATATTTGGGATAACTTGTTTCCAACAATGCCAGACAAATAGACCATTAATCTGCAAAATGAATTAACAAAAATATATAGAATTATGTAGAATAATTATATAGAATTTACTATACTATATAGTAAATTCTTTTTAAATGTTTCTATTTTAACATGTTGTTTTTAATACTTAAAAAAACTTAGTACCTACCTATCTACTAGCCAAAATGGTGAATGTTAGTGTGTTCATGACATATATTCAATGCCTATTCCTATTCCAACTATTAGTCTAACCTAGATCCTTGTCCCTGGGATATCCATAGGGCTCTTACACTGTTCCCTGAGTTGTTTACACGGCCAATCTAGACAAAAGGCATGACCCCTGCTTTTCTTCACTTGTTCTTGGAACTGCCGATTTCTCCTTCCCCCTTCCCAAATGTCTGCTTCGAGGGCCATCCTCACAATCTATCACATGTACTCAAGTTCCTGTCCTTTCATCTCCCTCTACTCAACTCCATGCTAAGAGCTCTGTTTTCCTGTTCCTGCTACGGGAAGTGACTTAAGAATAGTGCTTTCAAAGATTCCTTTTCTCTGTATGTTGAAGTCTTGATTCTGCACTCTGACACCAGTGCAAAGACTTCAGCCTCATGTATGGCTACTGCGTGCTTACTTAAAACTGACTTTCTTTATTTCATCCACCTGTGTGTATACTTTTTCCTAGAATTGCCAGATAATATACTGGATGTCTAGTGTGATGGTTAATATTGAGTGTCAACTTGATTGGATTGAAGGATGTAAAGTATTGTTCCTGAGTGTGTCTGTGAGGGTGTTGCCATAGGAGATTAACATTTGAGTCTGTAGATTGGTCAAGGCAGACTCATCCTTAATCTGGATGGGCATGATCTAAACAACTGCTGGAATGGCTAGGTTAAAAGCAGGCAGAGAAACGTGGAAGGACTAGACTGGTTTAGCCTCCCAGACTACATCTTTCTGCCATGCTGGATGCTTCCTGCTCTCAAACGTCAGATTTCAAGTACTTCAGCTTTGAGACTCTTGGATTTTCATCCACAGACTGAAGGCCACATTGTCAGCTTCCCTACTTTTGAGGTTTTGGGACTCAGACTGGCTTTCTTGCTCTTTAGCTTGCAGATGGCCTATTGTGAGATCTCCCCTTGTGACAGTGTGAGTCAATACACCTTAATAAACTCCCCTTTATATATACATCTGTCCTATTAGTTCTGTCTCTCTAGAGAACACTGACTAATACATCTAGTATATATAAATTACAGAGAAACAATGAATGAATATTTTTAGTATATATTTCATGTAGTATTTGATACATATTTATACTAAAGGTGTGTGTATATATATATGTACACATATGCTGTAGTATTAAAATTTATTTCCACCTGTTTCTTTGCATATTTTCATACCCATACACACACATACACACACTCCCCTTTATACCATATAGGTGTATATAGGTGTGTGTCTATCTATATACATATAGAGATATTTAGATATAGATAGATGTATAGATATAATACCTTAATACCGTTTAGATGTGTGTGCGTGTGTGTGTGTGTGTATATGTATATATACACCTTTATATAAGTATATAAATATATGTATATATACACCTTTAATATAACTATGCATAATATATGAAACATATACTAAAAATATCTATGACTTTGAAATACAACTGAATAGCCTGTATTTTTATTTGCTACATCTGCCAATTTTACTGCTTTCAAAAACTAGGTCTTAGCTCTTTCCTTACCTTTGCTTCATTGTGTATGTCCTTGTGTGTGTGTGTGTGTGCGCGCGCACGTGTGTGTGTGTGTGTCTGTATATGTGTGTGTTTGATGGAGTCTGGCACCATAATTATTAGATTTGGGTTAATAACAGATGTTGAAAAAGTATTTTTTCTCTGTAATTTTTTTTCAAATTATATTATAGGAATATATTCTCATGGGATACATCCAAATTGTACTCAACTCTACAAAATAAAAGAGATAAGAAAAAATTTTCCCTTTCCCCTTTTCTGGAAAAATAATTACCAAGAGCTTATTACACTTTCTTTGTAGGCTGAAATAAATAGGCAACACACATATTTCTGTTCTAAATGAGAGAATCTTATTTTAGTCATGTCTCTAGTCTATAAATTCCTTTTAATTCATTTTTGGGACTTTGACTTTTAATCAGAAAAGTCTCAACTATCCAAGACATAGTAGTGCCTTCTGCTATATTACTTTAGGTTTATATTAACTATATTTTTTCTTTTAGAATTATTTCCCTTCACGTGTTGGAATTATTTGAGCCATTTTTGAGTCTCTTCTTTCTCTATTTATCTTTAGAGGCTTGAGATTCATAAACATATTTTTACTTTCTGGTGGTTGCCTTTTTTAAAGAAAATGAAACATATCTTAAATCTTTTCTGTTGTAATTTCAATTTAATTGCTATGTGACAGATACTCTGAAATAAAATTTAGAGCTTAATATGACTTCAATTCAGTTCTCTCTTAGAACCTTACAACTGCTCAAGTAGAGATCACTTCAAATATTAATTCCAGATTCTTTTATCACTTACTTGATGAAATATAAAAAGTAGTAGATTCGTTGATCAAAAAAGTTAAAGTTGGGAATTATAAAGAAGACAGATATCTTAAAAATAGTTTATTTTTAAATTAAACATAACTAAATAGCCTCTTACTAGCCAAAGTTCTGATATTAGCAGCAAGTCTTTGCTATTGGATGAAGGGTCAGTTGATAACAATTTTGTGTCATCTTTCTGATATAAAACAAATCTATAAGTAATTATCTTTAATTGCCTATTCTACTTTCTTAAATGTGGAGCAATTTCTCAGAGTCAAAGAACAACTTGATGGAAAATCACTTTAGATTTTTATAATTATTTTTCTAGTCTAAGTTGTTTCCTCTACATTGAATTCAACAACAATAGCTTTTAATGGCTCTCCTTTATTAATTATCTTTAAAATTTTTTAACTCAATTTTCATAGAAACACTGACTTTCTTTGTTCACTCATATTTCATCACTCTGTAAATACTTCATTTATTTACCTAAATAAAATAACAATAGAACTGGCATAAAAATATTCAGGAATAAACACAACTGACTCTAGGTACATTTACAACTCAACTTACAAAAGCAAAAGTGCATGGGCATAATATACTTTATAGTAAACTATTATGCTAGAGAAGCAGTTCTCCAAATGTTGTCTACAAAACCCTGGAGCTACAAGAGACACTTCTCGGGTGTACATGCACTTGTAGGAAATAAAAATCAGTGTCACTTAAAAATATCCTCGATAAAATGGTTAAAAATATTAATTTTGTCAAATCTAAATCCTTAAACACATGTGTCTTTAATTTTCTATATGAACATATAGGAAAAACAGTTAAAGCATTTCTACATACTATAATATAGAATTTGTCTTCAGGAAAAGCCCTCTTGCAATTGCTTGAGTGGCAAGATAAGTAACTTTTTTCATGCAACAAACAATTTTACTACATGAGAGAATTACAGAGAAACCGTGGTTATTCAGACAGGTGTTTGGCAGTCAAAAATGAACAAGCTAAGCTCGTCACTTTAAGGAAAACAACTTCAGAAATAAGAATTTTGTAAAATTTATATTTTCTACTATGAGCTTGCCGGCTTGCCAATACATAAAGACTTTTCTGGTGAGAAAAATGTTAATATTAAAAAATGTACTTTTTGATATTTTATAATAAAATATGGCAACATTTGGAAGATCTGCAGAATCTAATGAACATATTTGTCTAAAGTGACAATCCATGATGTTTCAAATCTTGCATGGGTAAAAAGAGGTTTATCAATAGGGCAAGACAGACCAATGGACTCTAAGTAGCCTAGTGTGAAAATTATTGATATTTTAAAATATTCCACACTGTAACTAAATTTTAAAAGATTACTACTTATTGATTTTGGTGTAGTAATAAAGAAAGATGTTCACAATTATCTGAAAAGACTACTAAGATATTTATCTTTTCTGCAAATCCATATTTGTATGAGGTTAAATTTTCTTTACATACTTCCACTCAATCATGATAGTGCAACAGACTGAAGGGAAAAACAGTCAATGGTCTTAATTAAACCAGACATTTAAAAGATTTCTAAACACATAACAATGCTACATTCCTCACAAATTATTTTTGTTTTGCAATATATAGTATCTATAATAAAAATGTTTTGTGTATTTACATACAAGTTTATCATTATTTTTAATCCAAATAATAAATGTGTACTTAAAAAATTTCTCAATTATAATTTCCAACATGGTAAATATTGATAGACAAAGTTCACAAAAATTCTTTTTGAGGTACTCAAAGGGTTCTGAGACCAAAATGTTTGATAACTACTCTTCTAGAACAAACCATGAATTATGGGCCTTAATCATTCTGTTTTGTAAAGGAAATAAAGAATGTTAATCCAGCAAGTGAAGCAAGCAGAGATAGATAAAGGAGCCTCTACTAATATCATTCTTTTTTTTTTAAACTATATTTTAGAACTTTTTAAGTAATTATGTTAACCATTGATCTGTATTCCATAGGGCTTCATTGTTTATTTTGCTGAAGTACATCTTTAAATAATTTTTAGAGAGATAATTTATGGATGTAAAATGGTTTTATTTTTGAAAATGTCTGTTTTTACATTGTCCTTGAATGCTGGCTTATTGTTAGTTCTAGAATTCTAGGTGAAATTATTTTCATAAAATAATATTGTACTAGAATTATCAGTTAAGATTAAATCTCTGCTGTTGTTTAAAGGACATAGAGTTTCCATCACACTTTCTAAGAGCTGTGAACTACTCCTTTTACCACTATACATGGCAAGACCACAATTTTGATCAGCTTGTGTTTAACAATCTAGAGCTATGCTGTCTAGTATAGTGGTTAGTGAATACAAGCAGCTACTAATCACTTGCAATGAGGCTACTTTTAATTAAGAAATGCTATAAGCATAAAATACACACTAGATTTTCAAGACTTGTCATATTAAATAATATGAAACATCTCAATGATTTTGATTACACATTAAAATAATATTTGAAGTACATTGAGTTAAAGAAACTGTAGTATTAAAATTTATTTCTACCTGTTTCTTTGTATATTTTTTCATTGTGTCTAGTAGAAAATTTAAAACTCTTAAGTGGCCTATATGATAATTTTGTCGAATGGTGCTATCTAGAGAAAATGAAAAAGAAAAGAGAGAAAAAGCAAAAAAGAATAGAAAGAAGGGTGGGAATTTAATAAGTAAGTGAAATAAAAAATGAATTTTTGTTTGAGAATTCTAGATATCAGAAAAGATAAGAAGAAAGGTTACCATACCAAGAGAAAGAGAAATGAAAGGCATGGACCCTAAGGTGGGTAACGTGGAGAGAAGGGTTGTGCTCTAAGAACAGGCCACATTGGGAATTACAATGCTTATAGTATGAGCACAGGAATTATTCATTTGAGGTCGTACACACCAGGTGTTTTTCTCAATCTGGTAACATTCCAAATATGAGCACTACCTATGTTTTATTTAATAATCGTCTATGAAGCTTCAGTTGTTAAACGAACTGAATGTCTATGACACAGTAAAACGTTTAGGCTTTTTCTTCCCATATCCTAGGAAATCAAACTTTCTGTATATTAATTATTTATTCTCTCTACACATATTTGATTCCATCTATCTGCTAGTTACTATCTTAGGAATTATTATGAGTATACTTGTCATTTAAAATGAACACTAAGAGGCTGAATTCTTGTACATAATTACACTTATTTCCTATTCCTAAATAGCTCATGTTATTTTAGAGTATTTCTGAGGAAATATGTTGATGTAAAGAGAGATTAATGACCTTAACACCAAAAAATGATAAGTACCCAAATTTGTCTTATGAGCAAGAAAGCATCCTAAATAACATTCAGACTATGAATATTGATTCTCATTGCCCTAGCCGCGCCTTGTAAACCCACATTTGAAAGCGATGCTCTTTTGTTGGAATAAATACTTACCCTTATTTTATATAATTTGAATTAAGCGAAAATGTTCTTTATTCTTACATGCAAGAAGTATTCACAGAGGTGTATTGTGAAATATTAAACTCATGTATAGAAAATAAACTATTTGAATTTGATTTTGTAAATATTGAAAACAAGGATTGCTGACAGCTTCTGAAGGTATTTCTTTAAGAAAACTCAGTAACTAAGCTGGACTTAAAATCTTTGGGATAACTAAGTCAGGAATGTAAGGTGAATATAACAAAATATTAAAATAATATTAGTACTATGGTACTACTCAGCATATTTTTCAGATAGTTATGTGTATGTGCATACATTTGGCACATGTACACACATTTGGTATGTTTGTGCCCCTTGAAAATTTCTACATTGTTAAATCTGCCATATCCTTAATTTGAGTAAACTGGTCTTTGCAACTAATAAAATAGCCCTGGATTTTGTGCTCAAAGTGGTATTTGGAGCTGACTCAGCATAGATAAAGATCAATATGTTGTTTCACTAAACCAGTGCTCCTGAGTTTATTGTCATTTTGCCTTCAGGGGAGCTATGAATAGGAAAAGTCAAACTTTATGACTTGGAGAGACAAGAATAGGTTCAACCCTAAAACTAGGGCTTTTAGGCATGAGGTGGTTAGTAGGGAAGAGTCAAGCTTTTGAACAAAAGTCCTGTATGGGACATAAATTGATACCAGCAGCTAATACTCAAGAGGGATTTGGACCAAGGAGATCTGAAACTTTATATTCAAATGCACTATTTTTCTTAAGACTTCCCGCAAGTCTATGAAAAGGCAACTATCCCTCATGCCTCCTCACTCAAATATGGTTATTTTTCTTCATACATATAGTATATATGCATTTCTTAAAATTC
>NW_012101543.1:1975574-1977961 GCF_000951045.1 Mandrillus leucophaeus | reverse complement strand
TTGTCGAATGGTGCTATCTAGAGAAAATGAAAAAGAAAAGAGAGAAAAAGCAAAAAAGAATAGAAAGAAGGGTGGGAATTTAATAAGTAAGTGAAATAAAAAATGAATTTTTGTTTGAGAATTCTAGGTATCAGAAAAGATAAGAAGAAAGGTTACCATACCAAGAGAAAGAGAAATGAAAGGCATGGACCCTAAGGTGGGTAACGTGGAGAGAAGGGTTGTGCTCTAAGAACAGGCCACATTGGGAATTACAATGCTTATAGTATGAGCACAGGAATTATTCATTTGAGGTCGTACACACCAGGTGTTTTTCTCAATCTGGTAACATTCCAAATATGAGCACTACCTATGTTTTATTTAATAATCGTCTATGAAGCTTCAGTTGTTAAACGAACTGAATGTCTATGACACAGTAAAACGTTTAGGCTTTTTCTTCCCATATCCTAGGAAATCAAACTTTCTGTATATTAATTATTTATTCTCTCTACACATATTTGATTCCATCTATCTGCTAGTTACTATCTTAGGAATTATTATGAGTATACTTGTCATTTAAAATGAACACTAAGAGGCTGAATTCTTGTACATAATTACACTTATTTCCTATTCCTAAATAGCTCATGTTATTTTAGAGTATTTCTGAGGAAATATGTTGATGTAAAGAGAGATTAATGACCTTAACACCAAAAAATGATAAGTACCCAAATTTGTCTTATGAGCAAGAAAGCATCCTAAATAACATTCAGACTATGAATATTGATTCTCATTGCCCTAGCCGCGCCTTGTAAACCCACATTTGAAAGCGATGCTCTTTTGTTGGAATAAATACTTACCCTTATTTTATATAATTTGAATTAAGCGAAAATGTTCTTTATTCTTACATGCAAGAAGTATTCACAGAGGTGTATTGTGAAATATTAAACTCATGTATAGAAAATAAACTATTTGAATTTGATTTTGTAAATATTGAAAACAAGGATTGCTGACAGCTTCTGAAGGTATTTCTTTAAGAAAACTCAGTAACTAAGCTGGACTTAAAATCTTTGGGATAACTAAGTCAGGAATGTAAGGTGAATATAACAAAATATTAAAATAATATTAGTACTATGGTACTACTCAGCATATTTTTCAGATAGTTATGTGTATGTGCATACATTTGGCACATGTACACACATTTGGTATGTTTGTGCCCCTTGAAAATTTCTACATTGTTAAATCTGCCATATCCTTAATTTGAGTAAACTGGTCTTTGCAACTAATAAAATAGCCCTGGATTTTGTGCTCAAAGTGGTATTTGGAGCTGACTCAGCATAGATAAAGATCAATATGTTGTTTCACTAAACCAGTGCTCCTGAGTTTATTGTCATTTTGCCTTCAGGGGAGCTATGAATAGGAAAAGTCAAACTTTATGACTTGGAGAGACAAGAATAGGTTCAACCCTAAAACTAGGGCTTTTAGGCATGAGGTGGTTAGTAGGGAAGAGTCAAGCTTTTGAACAAAAGTCCTGTATGGGACATAAATTGATACCAGCAGCTAATACTCAAGAGGGATTTGGACCAAGGAGATCTGAAACTTTATATTCAAATGCACTATTTTTCTTAAGACTTCCCGCAAGTCTATGAAAAGGCAACTATCCCTCATGCCTCCTCACTCAAATATGGTTATTTTTCTTCATACATATAGTATATATGCATTTCTTAAAATTCGAAACATTGAACATTCTGCAAAGAAGTTGTTATTTTTTGGGGGGTATAAAAATTTATTATACATAAAGAATATTACCACTAACAAATGCAGACAGGCTAGGACATGGCACTGGGTGGAGGACGGTTAGCTCTTTGGAAAGTGAAATGTTTGGGTGGCATGGGCTTCATGCCACGCTGATTGGTCAGTAGACGGGGGCACATGCCAAACACCACAGGGCATCAGGGCATCAGATGCCGCTCTGTGTGCCCACAAGTGTTCCCTGTCTCATCTGGGCCTTTGAAGGGAGCACACCCAGAAGCGAGCAACTGAAGTGACGGGGCTTCCTAGGGTGCCCCTTCCAGGCTTGTCTCTGAAGTCACAGCAACACCATTTTAAGCAATATGTTAAATCGGATGATTTCCACAAACTATCCACGAAGTTTCTAACCATCACAATGCAGTGAAGTACAAAACACTGAGTTACAGGCTGTGGGAAGAGAAGGCAGCACCAATGGTGGCACCTTCTAATCCTGGTTGTTCTAGGGGCAGGGAGATGGGAAGGTCTTTTTTTAAACCAAGTCCCTCATTTCAATGTACAAAAGAATTACTCTGATCAATATTAAATCGTATTGAAAACAAAATGGACTAAAAGCAAATTCTCCTCTATGTTGGGGTGAAAGTGGGAGGAAAGAATGAGTCCTT
>NW_012101543.1:1937741-1974759 GCF_000951045.1 Mandrillus leucophaeus | reverse complement strand
AGAGGAACCAGGACGGGTCAGTCTTTCAATCTGATTTTTCGATGTTAGAACCGAGTCTCTCTTCTCTATTTGTTTCACCTCACTGTAGAAGGTCACAAAGGCTTCCTCGGTGCTGCCTCCGCTGCCCGAAGTCCCGCTCTCTCCTGAAGCCGCCATTTCCCCGGCCCAGCCACCAAGTTATTATTTTTTTTTTAATCTGGAAAAAAGTTTTATAACAACTCTCAAGTTTGCAGTGCTCTCCCTACTAAGTTACAAGCAGTCACAAAAGACAAGTAGTAATATAACTATATAAATGAAGTTACTAAGAAAGTCAGTAAAAAAAAGTAACAGTGGTGAAACTGTCACTTTGTATCTTTCACAAAAAACATATACTAAGCCCCAAGGAGTTCTTTTTGTAGGGGGTATGGTATGCGAAATTTATGATATAGTCATTATACCAGGAGATCAAATATGCAGATTTCACTCTATCCTAAGGTTTTATTATTGTTTTTGCCCACAAAATTTCCAGCGGAGAAACATCCTACTACAGACTTTACAAATAAAAAACAATACATGAGCAATGTTTTGTCTTATTAATGTGATTTCAGCTAATTTGAAGTAATATGTAATTCAAAAGTTCTTTAATCACTTTATTTTATTTAAGAAAAACAGAGAATTGGGTCATTTAAACTTTTATTAATTCAAAATTGGGAAGATTTAATAATTCTTAGCTTCTAAAACTAGACAGTGCTTTTGGGTAACAAAAATAATGTGACAGCTACATTTTGGTATTATATATCTACAATAATATTAAATTATGTACCTACATTCACATGTAATTTGCCATATCTTCTTGGAACCCTCATGCAACAGCTTTGAGATTCCTTTGACCAAGTTTATTAGTTGATGATGCTTGTGCAATTCAGCTTTTTAAAAAACTTGGGGCTGAAATATGCTATCATTTTTACAAATAGCTTTTAATAATATTAAACAAACTTTATTTAGCACAAGGTCTTTCTTCGGGATTTCACTCTCAAGTGAAGGTATATATATATGCATATGAGGACATTTGTTCTAGCACAGAGTTATTGAATTAAAACCAAATGCAAGTTGTATGGTGTGTTATTTTTGTGGTCATTAGCTATTTACTGCAGAGATAAACCAAAGTTAATTATAGAATATTAGGTAAAGCACTATGAAGGAGATTAAAAAAGAAATTAAAGTCATTCAAGAAACTCTTATTGAATGATTTATTAACAGAACACACTTTTTTACTGTGTGTGAGAGAGCTCAAAGTTATGATATGTTCCTTTCTATCCTCCCACAAGGTTCTGTGATTTTATAAGTGGAGGAGTAGAGTTATGTAAAAGAGAAATGCACTTTATCTATTTCTTTGCTCAAAGTAAGTCTTAAAAGTTGGAATGAATTTTAATATTTGAAGTCTTAGGCTGTAACAAATTTGCTGGAAGTAATCAATTCGTTCAAGTTTGCTAAGTGAAATCGTTAATTTCACTGAGAAGAAAAAAGACTCTTCTACCCCAGCAATATATACAATGCAGTTTTACTGCTAATGAGTGTAATCTATTACTTAAAACTGTATGTATTATGACTTAGTCTTTTTCTCACTGGTAATTAATAGTTTTATTTTTACTCTGAGTACAAAACAATTTCACTTTTTATTGCGATGTTTACTGAACAAATTAATATAAATTGGGTTGGGTGCGGTAACTCACTCCTGCAATCCCAGCACTTTGGGAGGCCGAGGCGGGTGGATCAATAGAGGTCAGGCATTTGAGACTAGCCTGGCCAACATGGTGAAACGTCATCTCTACCAAAAATACAAAAATTAGCCGGGTATGGTGGCATGCACATGTTGTCCCAGCTACTCAGAAGCCTGAGGCAGGAAAATTGCTTGAACCCAGGAGGCAGAGGTTTCAGTGAGACGAGATTATGCCACTGCACTCCAGCCCGGGTGACACAGTGAAGACTCCATCTCAAAGAAAAGAACAAATTAATATAAATTGTCATGAGATTAGTTAGAACTTTTTTTAAAAAACAGAAGTTTTTTGAAAAGGATTATTTTAGAATTTTAATTAAAAGGATTTAATTTTGTAAAACTATTTTTGTACTCTAATAAAAGGAATGCATCGTCTCTACTAGTCCCAGAGAGAAAAACAAGACTCTTAAGTAGATAGGAAGATCATTGTAATCAATGCTGGCAAGGATGCAGAGAAAAGGGAGCTCTTACACACTGTTGGTGGGAATGTAAATTACTACAACCATTATGGAAAATAGGATGGAGGTTTTGCAAAAGACTAAAATAAACTACCACGCAATTCAGGAATCCTACTAATGGGTATTTATCCAAAAGAAAGGAAATTAGTATACTAAAGGGATACCTGCACCTCCATGTTTATTGAAATACTATTCACATTAGCCAAGATATGGAATCAACCTAAGTATTCATCAATGAATGAATAAAGAAAATGTGGTATATATACACAATGGAATACTCTTCAATTATTTAAAAAAGAATGAAATGCTGTCAATTGCAGCAACATAGATGGAACTAGAGGCCATTATGTTAAGCAAAACAAGCCAAAATCTTCTCTTCTAGCTTTTTTGAATATACAATAATTGTTGTTAACTGCAGTCTAACTACTGTGCTCCCAAACACTGGAACTGATTCATTCTATCTAACTATATGTTTACATGTATTAACGCTCCTCTCTTCATCCTTTCCCCATCCCACACCCTTCCCAGCCTCATAACTATAATTCTATACTCTAACTTCATGAGATAACCATTTTTAGTTTCCACATATGACTGACCCCCTTCCACAAAGAAATGATAAATGTTCGAGGTGGTGGATATTCTAAATATCTTGACTTGATCATTATACATTCTGTGTAGATATTAAAATATCACATATACCTCATGAATATTTACAGTGTATCAATAAGAAAACAAGTCATAAAAAGAAACCACAGCTGTAGAGAAAAAAAAATCACAGGAGTGGTTTTTTGGTTAGGATGGAGAAACAGAAATACCTGCGCTCCTACTAAATATTTGGCTAGAGAGTAATAAGAGATAAAATTATGAAGAAGCATTATACTTCATATTATCAATGTATTTATGAAGAAGAAACTCATGTGAGATGATTACAAGTATAGGTGAAGGTGCAATTGTTACTCTCTGTAAAAAAGAGAGATGCAGGGACAGTCTAGGAAATAGTAGTTTCATCTTCTAGGACCTCATATCTGTGCTACATTCAATGGGAAAGAAAAGATATAGTTCCCGTCCTTGAGCTCACTGGAAAAACTGACTGGGATCAAGCTATTGCATAAGAGTATGGACTCCTTTCTCCATGGTAATGAAATCGGGAGTTGAAGAACAGGAACATGATTAAAATTTTTAATATTTTTTTAATGAAACAGATGATTTCTTTTTTTCTATTATTTCTCATATTGCTAACAATTTTGTATTAAGCTTCCATGAACCTATGACAAAATTGATAGTTTCTGTTCTGATTCTTTAATTTGCTCTGTGTTCATTATATAGTGTATTATTTAAAATCAGACAGGGAGAGTGAGAGTAAGAAAGTGAGAGAGAGAGAGAAAATGAAAGGGAGAATAAGAATGAGTGAGTCATGGGATATTTTAAATGAGAGAAAAGGTTTTATGATACTAAATTAAAATAAATGTTAAATAAGTTGCAAAAATAGTATAGTTATATTTAAAGGCAAAGAATTAGGCAGAAAATTTAGAAGAATGGTACCACAGAGATGGACCGCCCCACTCCCCACTGTGGAGGTAGACAAGCATGGTACTGAGATGGAAGAGGCTGGGACCTGTCTGTGTTGGCTGTAGGTAAATTTGTTTGTACAGGGGGCTGCGTTGGGGCAGCTTGAAGTGGAAACTCAACATTGGTCTGAGTCTGAGGTGTCCCATTTGATACTGGGGCCTGGAACTGGCCCCGCTTCCTGTTTCCTTGGCTCTGTGGCAAGGGATTTCCATCTATATCATACTCAGAACAGCAAGTACTTTCCCAAAGTTTACCTTTATGACAATGCGGGCAAACAGTAGCAGGAGCATTTGTCTGTGTTTTTGAGCCAGCTTGTCCACTTTTAAGTTTTTAACACTGCAATTTTTTTGAGTATGACCAAGTTGACTGCAATTATAGCAGGCTCCAAGAAAAGAATCAGTCGAGTCAGTCTGATTGCCGTCCTTCATGGCCTGTGCCACATAATCGCTTTGTGGGTCTCCGATCCAATGCCTTCACAAGCTTTAATATATGTAGGCAACACCTCATGATCAGGTACATTTTGTCGTTGGATGGAACGCATGGCTGTTTTACACTCATGGTTCGCATTCTCAAAAGCTAACATATGAAGGAGAATACCCTGAGCACGCTCATCAGAGACAGATTTTTGAACAGCATCTTGTAACTTAGCCACAAAATCAGAATACAATTCATTGTGACCCTGCTTAACAGTAGCAAAAGACACAGGAGCTTGGCCTGGGGTGCCTAATTTATCCCAAGCTCTCATACACACCTTTGTCACTTGTTCCGTGGTAAGAGCATCAAAACCCAATTGGGCGGTAGTATCAGAGTAATTATCGGAGCCTGTGAGCTGAGCCTGAGTAATTAGAATGCCATCAGTCCGATTTAGCTGAACCTGCAGACAGGCCTCCTCTGACCACCAGGTACGGAACTGTAAATGCTGAGATGGAGTTAGAACAGCTTTGCCAAAAGGTCCCAGTCTAAAGGAAGCACAATGACCTCAGTACAAAGAGTCTGTAATACCATCTTAACATACGGAGAAATAGGACCATACTGAGTACAAGCATCCTTGAATTCTTTTAAAAAGGTAAGACCGAGCGGCGCATATCGAAGCCCTTGTACCCCTTGAGCATTAGGAGGTTCCAGTGCAACGGGATAAGCCCATGCCTCTAACCTATGTGTTTGTTTGTTGTGGCATAATAAGCATTGTATGAAAGTTTCAAGAACAGGCACATGAGACAGAGTCGGCATAGAAGTGACAGGAAAAGTATGTGTAGATAAGGGAAACTGAGGTTGAGGAGGTTGGACCGACCGGTATGAGAGTGTGAGAAAGGGTCATTGGGGGAGCAGAAGAGGCAGAAGCATACTAGTGATTACTGATATATGAAAAAGGAAATTTTGATTTGCTAGGAAAATTATCTTTCTTAATTTTGCAATATTACAAGGTATAAACATCTTTATTAATTTATTGATTAGATCTAGTTTTTATACCGTGTGCTGTTCTGGAAAAGAGAATAATTTTTGGAGAGTCTAAGTTCTTAAGTCATTATTCTTGGCTTCTAATATATCAGTACTTGAAATGTGGACTGTAGACTGGCAGCATAGATATCAGCAGATGCTTGTTAGAAATGGAGAGCCTCAGGCCTCACCCAGACCAACTGAAATCAGAATTCTTTCTCTAATAAGATCCTCAGGTGACACTTTAAAGTTTGAGAACACTGTGTTAATATCAGAATAATTGTGAAACTTCTATATGCATTATATGGGTTCATAGTCATATTTATTTACATTTCCCCCTTTTTAGGATTTTATGTATTACTTCACTAACCCTGAGAAATATAGTCTTCACTAATATACCAGTATAACACTGCTATGTTTGTAGTCATATGTTTCATGATCTATTTGACCATTATTTTGAAGTATCATCAGAAAATTAGCATTTTCCCCAGCCAAATATTCCAAAGGAAGTATAATTCTATAAGTTTTAGAGTCTAAATTTTTACTTATTGCACTGTTGTTAACATATTACATGCTACCTGTGTTCTCTGTATAAAGTAGAACTTTATGAACAGATTTCCAAGTCTTTAAGGACACATATTTTAGACAAATTACATAGGAATACACTAAAAGTAATATTTGAATGATTAATATATATTCCTTTAGATACTAGAAAAAACAGTAATAAATATTCTGCACGTTAAAATAAGTTCTATCAATACAAGTAGCCTATTACTCTTAAATAATATGCAAATCCTTGATATACACAAATGGTTCAATGTCCATTAGGGAATAAATGACTATATTTAACATACATTAACATTTGGCAACTTTTCTATCTTAATAAAACCCCATTAAAGAAATTTTAATATGATTAAATGACTATGAAAACATTAAAATATACATTTATCAGTTAAATATTGAGCCATCTATTTATGAATAATTTACCTATTTAAAACAGTGATTAAATGAAGGTGTATACATTTTCTCCACATTATACTTTTCCAAATTTCTGTCTCTTTAATACAATTGCTTTCTGGATGGTATTTCCTACTGCTAAAACTTAATGCAAGTATTTGACAATGTTTTGCTTTTTGGATCTAATGTTTTGGCACCAAGAGAAGTCCAGATGTACATGTGGAAAACTGCACATTCAAAAGATGAGTTTTAATGAGTAATCAATATAAGGTTAAATTTACTAAAATACTTTCCTGTGCTCATTGGATTTACTGTCAAAATCATATGTTGGGAGAAGGTAGCAGACCAGTGACTGAGTGTGTTAATAAGTTCAAATAAAAAAGGAAAAGGGAATATCCGTGAACTTAGTGCGACAAAATATATGTAATTTCATATAAATATTTATTTTTTATTATGTATCATTATTATAAAATAATAATTATAAAAATGTTATTGAAATATTTTAACATATTTTGTTATTAAAATAATAAAATATTATTTTTCCCACAATAAAGAAAATCATTAGTCTTAAAAGACATTCACTGTTAACATTGCACAATAAACAACTGGATTTACTAATAAGAATGTCATCAAATTTATCAAACTTCCCAAAAGATAATTTCAAGCACATTCATGATGGAACAATGACAATGACAATGAAAATTTCAAAAGAAATATGTTTTTACTTCCATGAGATGGTTTTCAATCTTTAGATACTTGTAGAGATGCAAAGGAGATATATAAATAGGAATCTACTGTATTAAACATTTCAATGTTTAATACTTTACTGTTTAGAATAACTGCAATATCAGCAGAGAAATATTTATTTTCTTAAAGCTGTATTATCTGCTCAAGGTTGGTCTGTAGGAATTTCAGGCAAATAGTTATTTTGGTAAACTAAAAGATGATGTTTTTTATCAAATAAGTATTTGAAGTTGATATACATGAGAACAGACTTTTCCGATAGTTTTTAATGAGCTGCCTCAACAAAGAAATGGTGTTTTAGAACTAACTCTTCTATAAAAAGTAAGTTATAACGCTTATACTTAAGGCCCCTGTGATTTTAAAAAATCAGTATTTAATCAACATACAAGTATTATTCTAACCAAAAAAGTACTTATCACCAAAGAATTTATTTACTTAGCTGTGATCAGTTCTAATAAGCTTTATTACAGGTAGGATGAGCAACTTGTCCTAGTTTGGGACTTTACTGGTTTCAAAGCTGAAATTCCCACATCCTGAGAGCTACCTCAATCCTAAGCAACCTGGAATGGTTGGTCACCCTAGTTACAGGTCATTTAAATATTTGTTTTCATAAATAGTCATAAAATAAAATAAAGTCAAGAATAAGACTGTTAATATGATTTAGAAAATTTCAAATTCACTGCAAAGGGGGTAAAATTGATGTAATTATGCTGATTATAAGACTATAATGTCTGCGTAACGTCTGTTTAAAACAAAACCAAAAACAAGTGGTAACTTAATATTTACAGATTATAACATAATCAAAATTGTATAAAATACTTACTTTTGTAAAAATTCTTCAGAGCCACATACATTTAGAATATGATCTTTGGGCAGTAACTGGTCATTTGTACAAAAATGCAGAATTTCTGCAATTAGATCTTTGACGAGATAGTTAGCTAAAGACAAAGAGGAATAATAAAAGTCAATAAAAGTGTATCATACTGACTAAGAAAAGTTTTTGAGCACAAAATATGACCAACACAGTACAAAGGATTGTAACTGTCCAGCTTCATCAAGGGGAATTAAACTGAGATTCATCTCACTTATCAGTTTGGTTAGATTTAAAGATATTTGGGGAAAATGTTGATTGCAATTCCTTTGATCAGTTCTGTATTCATGTAATATAACAAAGCTAGGTATTGTGTTTCTCATGTTAAAACCCTTGGTACACTGTAGTTCTGCATGAAAATCTACTGCAGTTTCTCTTAGGGACTTGAGAAATACACTCAGGAACTTGAGTATAGCCAGGCAAACGTTCCAGGGGGTGCTTTATTCTTTCCATTTTTCAACCTAAGTGAGATGTATTGCTCCTTCGTAGGGTATCAGCATGATAAAAGGATTCTGAATTAACTGGAATATTCTCAGGGCATTTATACTAGTTAATATTCATATTCATGCCATGACATTAAGACAATTCTGTGATGATTGAGATGTTCTTATCAATGTTCTGTCACTGAGACATGGAAATAATACAGACTTTTCATTTTTTAGTTGATCTATGTGAATAAGTTACTTCGCTTTTTTGACCTAGTTTCCTCATCTGTTAAATAGGGTTTATAATAGCACGATTCATTTTCCTCAAGAATCTGGTGTGAAGCTATCATAAAAAAAAATAGATAAATATGGTCAGTAAATTTAAAAGTGTTATGCAGGTTATATTCACTCTGGAATATAATGTTAGTATTAATATTAATAATAGCTATATTTTACTGAGCAATTACTCTATTAAGTTCTTTACATATAATTTCTTGATTATTGTACCTTTTATATAGGTATTATATTCCAAGTTTCAAAGATGAATTGATGGATTTTCAGGAAAGCTATGCAATTTTGTAGAGATTACACAGTTAGTGTTAAGTATCACACTTAAACAATATTGGTTTACTGCAAGGTCTGTGCCCCTAATGACTCCAAGTCTCCACAATTGGTTGTTCTCTAGACTCTAAGCAAGATCAGTCAGACTCCAAAGCCACCGTTGGTTCTTATTCCTTTCCCATGTAGTAATTACTCAAGGTTCTATCTTGAACAGCTATATTGTAGAAACTTTAATGAATATCTGCTCTCTCTCTCTCTCCACCTTTTTCTTTGGAACTCAAAATGTAGACATGCTATAGAGTAAAGTCATTTGTCTTTGCATGTTCACATACCATAATCTCCCCTTTTAAGCTCTTACATGAACATGCTATTTAATAGTGGCCAGCAACTGAAGACAACATGACCCAACCTTTGGTCTTTCTGACTGGATCAAAGTGCAGCACCATTGATCTTGGCTGAATAATCAGAATCTGGCTTTTAGGAACTGGGAGCTGGATCCCACAGAGATACTGAACTGTCTGTAGATAGCTAGCCTAGTAGCTTGGCTTCCCACTTGTTTTGTATAAGCAAAGGAAATGAGTGACCAGAGAGTGAGAGACATATGAGAAGCAATTATATGAAATGAAATAAGATGCATACAGGAATTTTGGGCTGCTTGGTTATTTGTGTTTTTCATATATTCCTAATTGGCTGCTGAAATTCATACACTTGAATTCTATAATAAATCCATATATATATATATATATATTTTTTTTTTTTTAATTAAGTTTCGCTCTTGTTGCCCAGGCTGGAGTACAATGGTGCGATCTCGGCTCACCACAACCTCCACCTCCTGGGTTCAAGCGATTCTCCTGCCTCAGCTCCCTTAGTAGCTGGGATTACACACATGTGCCAGCACGCCCGGTGAATTTTTTGTATTTTTAAGAGACAGGGTTTCTCCATGTTGGTCAGGCTGATCTCAAACTCCCAACCCCAGATGATCCGGCTGCCTCGCCCTCCCAAAGTGCTGGGATTACAGGCATGAACCATTGTGCCCAGCCCCTATATTCTTTAAAAACTTTTTTTTTTTTTTTTTTTGGTTAAGCTAGCAGGAATTGGTTTCTTTTCATTTCAAACCAAGAGGGTCTTGACTAATATACCAATATAATACTGCTATGTTTGTAGTCATCTGCATTAGCTCAGAACCTTGAATACAGTAAGAAAGAAGCACAATAATAACAGTAATGAATAAAGAAAAGAAAATATTTAATGGATCATTATGTGTCAGGAAATAGTTTCCTGTTAATATGTAGAAACTCACTTAATAGCAATCTAAATGTTTAAAGAGCTAATACTGTTTTGCAGATTAGTGAACTATAACAATGAAGTAAGATACTAAATAACTTTACAGATATTCTAAAACTTTAGAAAAGTAAAAATCCTTAGGCAAATTTGATAAAATATAAATTCCTGGGTTTCATCCCCAGAGACTGAATCAATAGGTTTGCTAATTCTGATGGAGGTATGTTACACCATGCTACTAGTTTCCTCATTATGGAAATAGAGATTCTGTGTAACAATGTCTATTCTACCTCACAATTTATTTATATTTCAAGGAAATATTTGTTCCTACTAGAAAGAAGCAGCCATTTTTACTTTAATACCATCTTTATCTAGAATCTCTTTGAAATTCATTTTTTTAATATATTAAAAACCTGCTATACTTGCTATTAAGCATTTTATAGCAGGAAGACAAAATATTGTGGGGTGAGCTATGTGAAGATACTTCTTGAAGAAAATAGTTCTGCTTTCCTCCCTTAAATATTAACAAAAGGCTCCCTGATGTTTTCTTCTTGTTTCGCTTCAGGGAAAAACAGTAGCTAATATTATTTTTAAATCATTTCAGACTTTGAATTCAAGGCTACGTAGCCAGTACCAGCTTTGTAGAGATTTGTAGACTTATTTGCAAAGTTGCTTACCACATGGCATAAAATGAAGAGGTTGTGTTGAGTTATCAATAAAAATATGTATATTAAACTTGGTCTTAGAAAAGAGCTGGTACGGAAATGCTGTAGTAGTGCTCCAGATCTTCCCAGAATTGTAATTAATGTCAGCTGCATGATATCTTTCTCTGATTCTGAAAAATACATGTTAAGAAAAATACTTAGGACAAGACCTGCAAGACACAGTTTAAAACATATTGCCCACAATATAATCATAAGAAACTTCATGTAGTGTTTTGCTATAAAAGACTTAAAGCATGAAAGGAATCAGTAATTGATTTGTGGTTCAGTGCATCTAGCTAGTCCAGATTGGCAGAAATTGCAATTATACCAAAAACAAGCGTAAAGGACTGTTCCTTAGGCTTTCCCAGGAGCATCTCATTTGAAATAATTAAGAATTCATTGTCATAACATGAAACGTGAAGATTCACTCTGAATATTATTACTTGCTTCATTTACATTGCTTTTAATGCCAGAGTTCTTCCTCTTAGATTTCTTTCATGCCTAATTTTGTCAAGCTGCAAGTCACTCATTTTGATTTAGAAATTTTGGCAAATAAATTATCTTGTTCTTGTCAAGTTTGTAAACACTATTCTTGTCTCTCCATTTTCTTTAAAATTTTTAGATACTACACAACTACTTGAATTTTACACAAATATTAGAGCCTAAAAGTAATTCTTATATTCTGAACAATTACACATAAATGAGTCAAAGAATTGCAAAAACAGTTTACCCTTGGAGCCAGACGCCTTGACTTTGGATCCTGGCACTTTTATTTAGTAACGTTATGGCCAGAGGCAAGTTATTTGACAAGTTTTTTTGCACAAGTGATGATATTAATATCTACCTCAAAGGTACTGAGGTAGATGTTAATATCTACATCAAAGGTTTTCTATTACAATAGAAAAGACGTGTAAAAGATTTACAGATTGTAAAGCAATATACACATGTAAAGTATAATGTCATTGTATGTTACCATAGCTTGATTCTCTGTGATCAATGTTTTATGCCCACATGTAGAATATAACATGAAGATATTTTCAAGTAGCTATTTAAAATGTTTCTGAGGGTGAATATGAAATCTTGTGGTTTTTTTTTTTATGTTAACTATGCTGACATCTAAACTTCATGGTTCTCTTCCTAAATTGCAGAAACTGCAGTTAATTTTGCACGAACCTAATAGCTATTTGTGGAGCACCAATGCTTTATTCTGTGGAAACATCTTCTCCATGAGGGGCCTGGCAAATGGGTAAGGAAATACACATTCATCCAATGGCCTGGCATGCATCTGTATCCACTTGTGTTCTGGATCCCATCCCTTAGTTTCTGATTCAGTAGATCTGCAGAGGGTCTCCCAGACTTGTCCTACTAACAATTTCCCAAGTAAGCTGCGGCTGTTGCTGCTCTGAAACTGCAGTTTGAGAGCCACTGCTCAGAATGAGGACATGGGCCACTCTTCATTGTTATACTCTACCATTAAGGTCTAGAGTCCAGTTAGGGATTGAGGAGCCTTATGAATTGCATTTATCACGTAATAAGACACTTCTCAATGCGTCCATGATTTCAGCTTCTACCATTTTAAGAAATTAAATTTAAAACACAAATTCATGATTCATTCTCTCCTAAACCTTTGCTGAGCATCTACCATGGGCCAGAAACTTCTTTCATATGCTATGGCATGTTATCATATTTGTTACAAGAATATGGCATTTTTTATTTGAAAGATGTGGCTTTGAAGTATGTTACAATGAGAAATCAAAGTTTTGGAGACCCTCTTTTGAAACAGCTCTCAAATTCCATTTGATCTTCTTTTGAATTAAGGGTGCTTGCCACATAGTAGGTCCTCAGACATACTTATTTTTGAGTAAATATCCTGTTGTGAACAAAATAATTATGCATGTATACATTTAATCATTTTATAAATATTTGCCAGCAAACTATTGAAAACAAAGAAAGAGTGTGTGACTATAACTTATGGCTTCTTTTCACTACTGTAAAGTTATTGTTTGGTGTATATTTTAGTTTTCATGACTATTATGAAATAAATTATTTAGAAAAATTATATTAAAGAGCTTGGAAAGTACACTATAAATCATTGGAAAATCATCACATAAGGTATTTTGATGTCACTACTGCATCCACAAAAATATTTCATCTAAGAATACGAAATTGCGTTTTAAAAAAGAGAGTTGCTGGAGGAGCTAATAATGTGGTCTGTGAGTAGCGTTATTCACAAGAGTGATCTTAAAGTATTAAGACAGTTCTTTGCCATGCTTAGAAGGTAAAGTAAAAGTTAACTATATTTTAGACGTAAAGTAGCAAGTTTCTAGCTATGCTTATCATATTGTGACAGCGAGTAGCTTATTCCTGAAAGAATAAATATTGATAACATTAAAGATCCTAATTTAGGAATCCTAAGTACTATTTCGAATTTTTTTCCCTTAAACTGGAGCAAGAAGTTAATTAAAGATTGAACATTTCCGTGAACTTGAGGTGATTTGTTTTTGCAAATTTGAGGTGAATGTTTTGTATCTTTGTGTGTAAGTCTTTCAATCCTTCTCATGGTTATAGGTTTTATGAGGCAGGGACCTTGCTTTTTTGTTTACTTGTTTATTTTAAATATGAGTATCTCCCATGCATGAGCTAGTTATTAGACAATGAAATAGACTTTAAATTAATGACTAAATAAATGATTCAAACATTTAATTTCAAATAATCATTTGGTAGAAAGTGAAAGCTTATAAAACTGTATAGTTATATTTCCGACAACAACCAAAACTGAGTTAAAACCAAATAATTAAAATATGAATGCCTTAGTTTTTCTTCTTTTTTTTTTTTTGATACGGAGTTTCCCTCTTGTCGCCCAGGCTAGAGTACAATGGCGCGATCTCAGCTCACTGCAACCTCCACCTCCCAGGTTCAAGTGATTCCCCTGCCTCAGCCTCCCGAGTAGCTGGGATTACAGTCTCCTGTCACCACACCTGGCTAATTTTTATATTTTTAGTAGAGACGAAGTTTCATTCACCATGTTGGCCAGGCTGGTCTCGAACTCCTGACTTCAAGTGATCCACCCACCTGGGCCTCCCAAAGTGCTGGGATTACAGGCAGGAGCCACCATGCCCGGCCTTTTATTTTTCTTTTTTGAGACAGGGTCTCACTCTGTCGCCCAGGCTGGCATGCAATGATGTGACAACTCACTGCAAGCTCCACATCCTGGGTTCAAGTGGTTGTCCTGACTCAGCCTCCCAAGTATCTGGTGTTGCAGGTGCACGCCACCACACCTAGCAATTTTTTTTTCTTTTATATTTTTGGCAGAGACAGGGTCTCACCACTTTGGCTAGGGTGGTCTTGAACTCCTGGCCTCCAGTGATCCACCTGTCTTGGCCTCCCAAAGTTCTGGGATTACACGTATGAGCCACCGTGCCTGGCCGAATGCATTAGTTTTTCAAAACTTTCAGAAACCTTAGCAACAGAAGAGGTAGAACTATATAAATTTTAATTGCTAATAAGAAATTGGCCTTAAAAAAGGTGTCTATGTTTATATCATAAATTCATCTTTAGATTAACAAAATACCAGTGAATTTTTTGGAATATCTGCTAGTGATCAAATTCATTTCTCAATGAATTAACACACACACATTTATTCAATACTCTGCCAATCCACTCAAGATAAGATTGAACGATGATGATTCTACATAGACTGCCCCAGGTAGGGAGGATAAATTTATGTTAATTTGGGGGTTAGCCAGAGGTGTTAGTTACTTACATCATTAAACAACAACAAAAAAATTCATTGCAAACCAAACCACCAACAAACAAGTGAACGTCTGAATTTATAAAACATTTAACTTTAACCAAATTTTTAAGAGAAAAACATCTATTTGACTATAAACAACAAAAACATTAACAGAAGTTGATTAATGAACTAATTTGTCAAAAATTTGTGTGTGTGTGTGTGTTCTGAAATTACAGGACTTTGACTTTTATATGCTAAATTAATCAGTTCAGTGATGTCAAAATACACAAATTTATTTAGGCACAAAAATTTCAAAGTTTAATGAAATATCAATACTCACTTTTTTACTTTGTTGCAGAAAGAGGCCAGGCTCGTATTACTGCCTTGAGGTACTTCCACTAGCTGAATGGAACAACCTATTGACTTAAAATTAAAACTACTAAATTAATATAATTTGGTGAAGAGAAAATATTAAATAATTCTACAGTTTTATCCTGTTTTGAAGTTTCATTCAGATTTCATTTTTAAATTTTTAGATTTTTAAAAATTGAAGTAATATTTACATATAGAAAAATGCATAGATCTTAAGTATATAATTTGAGTTTTGTAGAAGGCATAAAACTGTGCTATCAATACCCCAATGACAATATAGAACATTTCTTTCATTTTAGAAAATGTCCCCATATCTTTTTTTATATAAATCTGCATATCTATTTGGTAACTATTGTTATTCAGATTTCTATCACCATAAATAAGGTATATGCGGTATTTTATTTGCAGCTTCTATGTAATGATACACATATTTTAAAATTATTTCTGCTATCACACATATCAGTAGTTTATCATTGTTATTGCTGATTAGTAGTATTCCATTGTGTGACTGTTCCACAATTTGTTTAGTCATCTTCCTATTAATGAACCTCTGGGTTGGTTTTAGCTTTCTGGTATTGTAAAGAAAACTATTAATGCTCATATACAAGTAAATATGTGAATGCATGCTTCATTTCTTGGGAATATATACATGAATAGCTTGGGAATATATGAATGAATAACTTGGTCAGAGAGCGCATGTAGGGTTAAAGAAACCATTCTTGCTTTATGCATTTTAAAACTCTGTTATTAGGTATGTACACATTTCAATTTATTATCTCTTCCTGATTGACCATTTTAGCATTACAAAATGATCCCTTTTTTCTCAGCCCTGAAATAATATTTTTGATATTAATAATCATGCAAGCATTTTTTCCTGATTGAATGTTAAGTCTTTTTGTTTCTTTTACTTTCAATCTATCTCTGCCTTTGTTTCTTGTGTCCCTCGTAGACAGTAATTGAGTCCTTCCTTTTTTTAATCTCATTTGTCAATTCCTGCCTTTTGTTTGGAATGTTTATTCTATTTACATTTTGTAATTTATGGAAAGTGTTAGATTTAAGACTGTCTTACTTATATTTGTTTCTAATTGTCTTTTCTATTTTATTCTGTTCTTCTATTTCTCCTGACATGTTTATTTTATTTTATTCTTCTGCTGCATTTTTAGATTTTCTTCTTTTTTTTTTTTATAATTCATGGTACTAGCTCTAGGAATTACAATATCCACTCTTAACATATATCAGTTTACTTGGAGTTACTACTGTAACCATTGCATTTAACATGTATGAATTTACATAGCAAAATAACATTTAACCCCCTTCCACCCATTATGTTATTATTGCCGAATAGTTTTTTATTCACATACACAATAAATCCTACAATAGCATGCTATTGTATTGCTTTAGTACATTGCCTTTCAAAAAATTTAAAGTAGTTATTTGTATTATTCAACTACTATTTCTATCATTCTTCACTCTTTCTTAGATTCCATCTGGTGTCATTTTCCTTGTACCGGAAGTATTTAATTTGGCATTCTCATGTGTCTGCTAGCTGACTAATTTCTTTCAACGTTTGTTTATGGTAATGTCTTTATTTTGTTTTTGGATTTGAAACTTATACTCAGTGGATATTTAGTATGTTGTATTTTCTTTCAAAGATTTAAAAATGTCATTCTATTGTCTCTGGCTTCCATTGTTTCGAGTGAGAAGTTTCCTTTTATTCACATTGTTGTCCTACTGTGTAAAATCTTTTCTTTCCTTTTTGCCCCCTTCCATAATTTTCCCTTTTAATTTTTAGATGTTTGAGTATAAAATGTCTATATGTGGCTGTCTTTGCATTTATTCTATTTGGGTTGTGGTGAGCTTCTTAGATCTGTAATTTGATATTTTCTATCAAATTTGAATAATTTCCTGACCATTATTTCTTCAAATTAATTTTGCTCCCTATTTTTCTTTCCTCTTGTTAGCATTCCAGTTGTCCACATATTATGCTTCTTGTCTCATAAGTCTCTGAATCCCTGCTCATATTTATATGATCTCTGTGTTTTCTCTACTTCAGTTTGGATAATTCCTGCTGTTTTGCTTTCAAATTATTATTTTTCACCTGTTCTTTCCTATCTGTTGTTAAGCACATCGAGTAACTTTTTTATTGCATATATTTTGTTTCCAGCACTGGACTTGGCCTTTGTTTTTGTGTGTTTGTTTCTTGATGTTTCTAATTTCCTGCTGAGCTCATCATTGGGCTAGCCATTATGAACATCTTTATCTACTTGAACATACTTTTAATAACCAATTTAAAGTCCCCATCTGTTAATTCCAACATCTGGATTATCTCAGAGGCTCTTTTGACTGATAGAGTTATTTTCTTGAGCGAGAGCCAAAATTCCCTGCTTCTTTACATATCTATGCATTTTTTATTTTATGTTGAATATTGTAGATGGCTCATGATGAATCATCATTAATTTTTTTTTTCATTGGCAGGCAGTTAAAATCCTTCTTGTCTTGTTTGCCTTATTACTCTGATTTTTGGTTGTTGTTAGGCCACATCTATTTTGGTTAATGTAGCACTCATTTTAGAGCATGAGTTTTACTCTTAAGACATGGCTTTGTAGCTTCATTTGAATGCCTGAAGTGCTCATATCAGTCTCTTCTCTAATTTGGCCCAAATTTCTGCCTTGTAATTTCAAGTCTGTGTAATTAACACAATCCCATCCAATTCTCAGTCAAAAGCTGACATTATCTACTAAGCCTTGCAAGCATATCCTAATATTGGCCAAGCAGTAAGTCCTCTCTATACTTCTGACCCATACCCATTTCATAGCTACCTCTTTTGTAGCACTCTGCTTGTCAAATCATAGCTGCTTCTGCAACTTGGAACTGCAGGCTCTGCCTTCGCAGTCAGTGATAGTGCTGCTCAGACTGGGCTCCACCAGCCTGCACAGCAGCATGAAATTGCCCTCAGGCACAGACTGAGATGATCACAGGGCTCACTTTTCTCAAGGATTTATGTTCTGTACTGCCTATTCAACACCTTCAATCAACTGCTTCATTTATTTCGTTTAACTGTATAGTTGTTTTTAGGAGTAGGGAAAGTTTAGTAGTTGTTACACTATTGTGATCAGAACTAAACAGCCCCAAGATTTACTGAATTTTAATTTAGATATTTTGAGGTGCTACCTCTTTTGCAAGTGAATTCGAATGAAATAGAATTAGATGTTTCTTTTCCTATGCACTTACTCCACCCGTTATTTTACTATGTTGCCATTATTTGTTTGCAAGTTAACATGAGCAATATGCTATTCCTGAATTCAGGCATCATATCTTTTCTTCTTTGCATTACTCTGGATAGCATATCACAATATATTTTAAGGATTTTTAAAATAGTTGTTGTATTAAATAAAGAACCCGTCTGCCTCACCCAGAAAACTACAGCTGCAATAATGTTTCTCCTTTTTTAAATCAGAAATAAATATTATTTACTTCTGATTTTACTTGTGTCTAGACTCAAACAGAGAAACAGAGAAGTCTTCAAATACAGAAAAAAGCTCTGGTTACTAAAATGATTGGAAAGTTAGTAATAAAAGCATTAAGATGAGTCACACAATGAATACTTAATTTCCTACCTTTGGAATGATCTCGATAGAAGTTGCCTGCTAATCATATAAATTAGGAGACACTGAGTAAAGGGGCATTTTTTCCTACCAATAATGATATAAAGTTCCAAATCATTACAATGTGACTTAAAATATAAATGTAATGAAACGTATTTGTATTTGTGTATGTGCATTAAACAAAAAATAGAAAATATTGTCAGTTAAACCTTCAACTCTGCCATTTTTATCAATGAAATGAAAGTACCATAATTAAAACCAAATAAAATTTTATAATAGTTTTGATGAAACTGGAACTGGAACCTTATAGATGATATTTTAAAAAACTTATTTCCCCTTTTCTCAGAAAAAAATCTTTAATACAAGAACACATCATTTTTGAAAATATTTTTTTCAAAAGTAATATGAATAGGTTTCCCTATTTAAGGTTAGTTACCTTCATTACCAAATTAACACAATACATTATTGAATGATTCTTTCAGATTCATATTTTTAGATTGACATGTATTACACATACCTCTATGTTCTTCTGCCATGTACTTTCCCCCATCCAGGGTTGAAGAGAGCCTTTCAAAAGCATCCAAGAGGGTTCCACAATGTTCACATGTCCACTCCTTTTATTCTCTTCTTTGGGCATGAAGTCAGTTGAGAAGGACGAATTTGTAGGAGGTATGCTGCTTTCAAATCCTATAGGGTAGTTACGGTTTTCATTTTCTAATTCTTTCTGTAGATTAATTTTATCCAAACTTGTGAATGATGGAGCTAAAATATTGAATCTGGAATCATCAGCACCATGATGTTTTCCTCTAGGGCTTCCCCAGGGGCATTCTTTATTCATATTTTGAGGTTTTGGTAACACAGAAGGACTAAAACCAATTGCTGGTGCTTTTCTAACTTGATGCCAGGAGAGTTCATGGCTTTTAGAAGTGAATTCATTCAAGGATATTTGGTGTGCTTCGTTTAATGAATGCCCTTTTGAGTCCCATTTTGGTGCAATAGGCACAAAAAAGGTGTCTTCATCAATTTCACTCTCATAGTGTGGAATTTTGCCACTGATCTCATCTACTATCTGATCAAAACCCAGACTGACTTGGCTAGAAGAATGGGGTTGACTTACAAAGAGAAATTCTTGGTGTTCATACTGCTTTTCATGTGATTCATTGGGATTTGGATCTGTTTGCCAAGAATATGCCATTTTTTATTTTATGTAACTGAGAGGGTTGACTCTGCTCCAAATATCTCCTTGATAATACAAAAGAAGATAGAAATTTTCCTAGAAAAAGCATAAAATGAAAGAAAAAGTATTTAATTTGAAAGAAAAGAGCTTGTAAGACAGATATAGGATAAATAACTATAAACAAGTGTTTTGTGGGCTTTTTTTTTAGCAAGTGAAATAATTCCTTAAGTACTATAAAACTCTATCTGGTCTTACAACATTATGAGTCTGAAAGGAAAGTATTGACTGGGTAGACTGATAAAACTCCTGTGATAGAAAAATAAGTTCACCTCAATTATAATGAAAGTTTCATGAACCTATTCAAAGTCAATATTCCCCTTTTTCTATTAAATATCCACTTATCATTTGAGTACAGAGGGAAATCTATAAGCATGTTGGCATGCTAAAGTCTCTTTCTTATTAGCTAAACAGTCTCTTCTTGACCAGCAATTACCCCGTCCATAGACATAGTTTTAACTCTTTTCTATCCACCACAACAAATACCTTAATATGGTTAGCTAGACATTTTCCTTTTCCCCAAAAAACTCTAAATAATTGCAAAGCCTTTTATACTTCCCTAAAACTACTAACATTAAGTTCATCAATTGACTTCATGTTAGTAAATTCAAAAGACAGTTTTCAGTCCTTTTTGAATTTATCTCTTCACAGGATTTGATACCATTCACCATACTTGTAATTTCTTGCTTTCTTACTTTGGCTTTTCATGACACTGAACTTTCTGAGTCTTTCCGTGATTTTTTGTTTTTTTATTTTTCCTATTATGCATTTTCCATCATATCCTTGTCAGAGCTTTTTTTCTTCCCTATTATTCTTTTATTGTAAATTATTTCATACCTCCTGTGGTTTAAATTACTATCCTATCCATTTGTCAATGACTTTAACCTTGGCCACTCTTCTTATTACTTAATCAATAGCTCCATTTGGATATCTTTTAAGTCTCCAAATGAAAGTCCAAAACTAATCATAATTCACCCAAGAATCTGCTCTTATTACAGTGTTCTATGGGGCAACAAAATGACACAATTATTCACGCAGTTGCTCAAACCAGAAACCAGAGTTTCACCTTTGAATCCTTCCTCATCTTTCTTCTTCTATATTCAATAATCCACCAGTCCTTGTAGGGTGTACTACAGAAATACATCTTGAATCTGTCTTCCCCTCTCTATCACTACCATAGTCCTCATTTAAAGCTTTCATATTTTGACTTGAAATATTGTATTGACTCTGGGACTCCTTTTCCATTTTCTGCAATTCATTTTTGTGCCCTATACAGTAATCCAATTATGTATGTTTTATTTAAGACATTAACCAAATATCGCCACTGGTTATAGTTTTTCAGTGGTTCCCTATTATCTCAGGATAACGTTTATTAATTCCTCAGTTGACTTGGAAGTTCCTTAATGATACGTGACACTGCACACTGTCTAGGTTCCCCTTATGCTACTCAGTTTCATTCTCTCCTTTTCATCATCCTGGCCTTCTGGCTCCTCAAAAGGACTTCATTTTTGATAACTGACATTTTCCAGGGTGTTATCCTGGACACTCATCCTACTTCTTGCCTTGCTAATTCTTTTTCATTATTTAGGATTTAATTGAAATATTAGTTCTTCAAAGAAACCTTCTGAATGCCCTGGGAAGGTAAAACTACTGTATATTTTCTACAGTTTACACTTCTCATTGGGACTAATAATTACACCTGTAATTACATATGTACCATTTCACCTTTCCATTAGATCAGCAGACCACATTTGTTATTGGTTTTTCTTACTTACAACTCAGTGCCTCGTCTATTGCTTCACTCAGAGTGGATGCTCTTTTGTTGACCATATTATTTAACAAATTTTTTAAAACCACAGTTAAGTTAGGAAAAAAATGAAATTGTGAAGTATTTGCTTCACTTTGATGGATTTATTAATTCTCTTGACAATTATGTGTGCATGTGGTAAAGACAAAAACAATTTTAAAGGATAATTCTGGTAATGATTATCAAACATTTCTCTATCAATCTTTTTTGCAATGCAATTTGATTTTTATTATACTGGCATTTAAATTTTTTTGAAAATCATAATCACCTAAGGAATAAATGAATTAGATTTATTATACTTTATATATTCAGTAAAGTAATTGAACTAACTGATAAATTTGGGAAAGATTTTCAAGAGATGTATGTAAATGGTGTATATAATAAAGTGTTAACCAGAAAATGAATCTCAAAATATTATTTAAAGCTATTATAAGAATTCATGAGTCACATAGCTATATCATTATCTACCTGAAACGCCCTTTTCAGGAATGGCAATTTTTCTCTTGATGTTTCTAGTATAAGCTATGTTTCATTGGAGCAAATTGTACTCCTTTAACCATCTGTCATGGAACTCAGAATTTGTCAGCAGATGTGACTTTAATTTTGACAACAACACTTAATATTCTGTTCTGCTCTTTCTTAGCTTGACTTGCTCCTTGTAGTTTATTATGGTAAATGTAGCTACATTAAAGTGACTTCCACAATTTTTGATGTTTTCAAAACCTTGAGTTTTTTTAATTTTATGGAGTCACAGGAAGGTCTTTAAATAAGGTATCAGTGGTCTGATGCAGCAATTAAAGATTCCTTTAGGCTGGACCATCTTGTTATTGTTAATGATATCTAACAGTTTTTGAGCACCTACTCTGTGCTAATGCTTTATATATGTAGACATTTATATGTTTTAACATGTTTATTTCTCACTTCAATCTGTCAGATATATAGTATTATTACTACCACTGAGCAAATAAACGGAGGAACAAAAAAGTGTATTAACTTATCTAAGATTTGAGTTTATGTTTACAGATTTATTATAAACAAGGATTAAAGGAGGCACATGAGTGAACATGACATACTAGTATAACATGTAGAGCATGCCTGGATTTTGGCCCTGAAACAGAGTATTCACTCAACTCAACTATCTCCACTAAAAAGGGTTAAAAACTTTTTAATTTTTATTAATAACAACTTTTTTTTTCAAGTACTTCTCACAGCAAGCTTGAAATGGGTTAGAAGCCTGTCTGAAAAAATTTCATTATCATGAGATAAAGGAGAATGAGAAATATCTTTTCATATTGAAAATGTAATAAAAACACAACTTCTTCCAGATCCATTTCTTAATATTAAATTTGGTTGTTTTAAGAAATTTCTAATAATTTTCAATCTTTTTTTTTACCATCATATTCTAGAAGCTACAATATTTCTTAGTTTATAAACCAACAAACAAAAATGTTATTTAGTTCCAGCCAATAAATGTTTGCATTTTGCATTATGAAGTAATGTATAAAGTAATTAAAAGTCATACACTTTGACTTTGAAACAGACTACACATGTAGTTTAAGAGCAATTGTGACATATTTGAGAAGGCATGTCTAAGAGTCCCTGATTTAAGTAAGTCTGCAGAACTACAGAAAATGTATTTCATAGACAAAACTGTGTCCCCTCAAATATTCTCATGTTTTGATCCCTGGAACCTGTGACCACGGTAAGTTACCTGGCAAAGAGGATTTAAGAATGCAGATGAAATTAAGTTTCCTAATTAGCTGACCTTAAAATGGAAATATTATCTGACTGGACCCAGCGTAATCACAAAGATCCTTAAAATGGGAGAAGGAGAGAAGAGATCAGACTGCTGTGATATGAGGATTGAATCCACTTTGCTGGCTTTTAAGATGAAGAAAGGGGCCACATGGCTAGAAATATAAGACGTCTCTAGAAGCTGGAATGGTCAAGGGATCTCTCCCTTGGAGCCTCCAGGAAGGAATACAGCCCTGATGAAATCTTGATCTTAGCACAATGGGACCCATGTTGGACTTCTGACTTACAGAACCGAAACGTAATAAATGGGTTGCTTTAAGCCACAAAGTTTGTGATAATTTGTTACAGCAGCAATAGAAAAGAAATATATAAACTGAAAGGTATTTCCTAAATTAACTGGAAAATCAGAGACTAGAATAAGTATAGAAGACCACACAAAAAAACAGCTCTCTGTTATTGGTTGTAAAGTTCAGCTCAATTCAAACAGTGATATTTGAAAGGTGGTATTATTAATGATAACTCCTTAGTGTACTACAATTGCTTATAACCTTGTATTCAGTTCAACTTGCAAGAGGTCAGTTTCTGTTGAGGATTAATTACTTATCTGGCTTCAAAGAGAAAGTACAGACAAAAATTCGGCACCTATCAAGAAAAGGACAGCCTCTGCCAGCTGCTTCTATTTTTTAAATCTACAAAGGTGTAAATATCATTCAAACAACTCCAATGTTCAGAATAGGAACAAAAATGTTTATTTTACAAAAGAACAACAAAAAAGGAACCTTTCTGAGAATGTTTGTTCTTGATCCAAAAAGTCCTGCCCATATTACTAAGAATATCTATAGGAGGAAGATGAGAGAAGTATAGAAGAAATAAATTATGGGATTAAATAAAAATGATCTTTATTTCAGATAACAAATTTTAGGAATATAAAATTTACCAGTGTTTTAATTTATATAAATATCATGGGAGATAGAGATTGTGCCAAGACAGGATGTGTCAATGTTTAATGAGCTAAACCACCTGTATTTTTAGTGAGGTGGAAGGGAAGTCTGTAACTATGGCTGCTGACCTGGTTACTGAGAAGGCTCTGAGCTGGAAGGATATTCTGAAATTCCCAAGTTTCTCTTCAACTGCTCAACCAATTCCCAAGTATCTCCTCACTTGCTGAACCAAGTGTATGTATTACACAGACACACACACAGAAAATAATATTTTAGCAAGACATAAATCTGACCTTTCTCAGTTCAATTTGGTGTATAGAGAAGACAATAACCAGATAGATAGATAGATAGATAGATAGATAGATAGATAGATAGATAGATAGATAGATAGATTTATCTTTTTTTATTTACATTATCTCACCTTTTTCATTTCTAATTTGGAATTGAGTGAGAAGGTAAACATTTTATTATTTATGTAAGCTCTGATACTATTATTATTTAAGTGAAGACAAGAGTTGCTTGAGGAAAACTAATCTTTACAATCTTGATTAGCTGCCCTTTTATGCGAACAACTGACATTTTCTTATTCACATATAATCTGATAGAAGTTTCACTTCCCATTAAACTGCCTAAAGATTCTTGCATATGGAAAATTCAAAGCTGTCATTTATTCTCACTTTTGAGAGATACTGACTTGAATGAATACATTTATTTATTCACACACCTATTACTCATTTGCACATTTGTTTATTCAGTAGCTGTTTTTAAGTATATATGTCAAGCATTGTACAGAGCACTTGGAATACAAAAATGAATACAAAAAATATAAAATACAGCTCTGGCTTTCAAGTAGGTCATAGACACAAATTTGTATTATTGTACAATATAGGAATCACTTTAATAGACACAGGCTCCATTTTATTTGTAGGATTTTATATAGAATATTATTAAGCTTATTTTGCCTTGGAAAAAGCAAAAATAAAATTCATGAAGAACATATCTGAGGTTTGTATGTTGGGTATGTTTTTGTTTAGAATGTGCAATATGTCAAATATAATTTTGTGCAGGACATTAGATCTAGTTTCAAGAATGTTTTGATTCCTAAGCATTGTTAAACTTTCAACGTTAAATATAATAAAGCAGTTGAATCAGTAATTCATTCAATGCCTCTGAGTGTGTCTTAGGAGTAAATAAGACAATAAAAAGTTAGACTCCTATTTTCACATAACAACTTTGGGGTAAATGATTTGTAGGAATAAAGCTTGCTTCAGGGAAAGACATGGAGAGTGAAGGAAACCCACAGACTGAATGCTGATAGCCCTTAAAATATGACACTCGCTATGGGGGCTGCATAAGTACAACCTAGTGGCATTTGAGGAAGAAACAATGATTCAATTATTGTCAGACAAATCTAACCTGAAGAGAATTCCAGGACAATGAGAAGGTTTACTGATCAGAAGATGTGGCTGCTGTTTGCTTTGTCTACTGCAACAAATATGCAGATCCCCTTCCTCTGTTTAAATCTTGTTTTACTGAGTGTTCTCTTAGTAATGAGTGAGAGGATTGGAAAATTATTTTCAATAATTTATTTGCTGCTCAGAGAATTTTTTTTACATTAAAACTGTAAGCAGTGTCATTAGGAAAAGAAGATTTCAGTGTGTCAAAGTGAGTGGGGTAACATTTCAAGAATAGAAGATTCCTAAGCTAACTTGAAGGAAATAGTTTTTCTGACAGATTGAGAAGAGGAAGAGGAGGTTCTTAAATTGGTTTCCATACAGAGGATATCAATTTGGCAGTCAAGTCAAAAACAAGAAGGAAGAAAAACAGGAGTAAGAAAAATACAAGATAGGCCAGGCGTGGTGGCTCACGACTGTAATCCCAGCACTTTGGGAGGCCGAGGTGGGCGGATCACGAGGTCAGGAGTTTGAAGCCAGCCTGGCCAACATGGTGAAACCCTGTCCCTATTAAAAATACACAAAATTAGCAGGGTGTGGTGGTGCACGCCTGTAATCCCAGCTACTTGGGAGGCTGAGGCAGGATAATTGCTTGAAACTGGAAGGCAGAGGTTGCAGTGAATGGAGATCACGTCACTGCACTCCAGCCTGGGCAACAAGAGCAAAACTCTATCTCAAAAATAAATAAATAGGATTAAAAAGATGTGCAATATAAAAGGAGAAAGATGAAGTGAATGAAGACAGGTAAAGACATGAGAAGGCACTTTGTTACAAAGTATTAGGTCATGAGTCACAGCAGTGAAAAAGACCAAAATAGTCTTATAATCTTATGGGAAGGAAAATTGTCACCAGACTTTTTGGCAGCAACACCTTGTGACAGAAGCAAATAATATGATATATTTTAGATATTCAAGAAAAGAAAATTGAACCAAGGACATAAACTGACTTCAAAATTAAAGCTTCTCATGCTGTCATGGCTCCGGAACTGAGGAAACATGCAGGAACTCAGGAAATATTGTTCTTATGGACTTTTATTAATAAATACTGCAGAATAAGCTTCAGACACTCAAAATGACAGAGATATATCAACATAAAGGCTGTTGGTGAGAATTAAATATATAACATGTTTTCTTAGAGACCTCAGACAGATGAGGGACATATTGAAGACAGTTTAATATGGCTATCTGAACTGACAACATAGACACAGTTCAACTTTAATAAAAGGTGGAGGACATGAAAATAATGTATGCATTTTTAAGAAAACTTTTTATTAATCATATAAGTGACTGTATTAGAATTTTTATCCTAATAATATTTTGTGTATAATGCTGGATTTTAAAAAATGAGTAATTCTAGCATCCCCAGAGTCTCTCTCTGTCTCTCTCTCTCTCTCTCTCTGTGTGTGTGTGTGTGTGTGTATGTGTGTGTTTGTGTGTGTCATTTCTTATAACTTCGTTCCTTGGAAGGCCTAGAAGTAATGTTCATTTCAGTACAATGAGCATTCCTCACATTCAGATTGTGGTACTCAAACATCATTACCTTCTAAAAGAAAGCAAGGTTGCTTGGTGGACCAATTGACTTCAGGTTTGGGCAGATAATGTATACAATGAGCTGGGATGTCCTGTGACTCTAGTGAGTAAGAAAGACATCAAAGAATATGAGGGTAAATCAATAGAACCTGTGAGCTAACTCAAAGAGGCTCTTACTGGCTAATATCAAATATGTTTATATCCATGAATTCACATGACACACATTCATGCACAATGAATTAATTGTCTTTGTACAATGCAGGGTTAATAAACAATCAAACATTTATTTTGTCATAGCTAAAATAAAGCTGTCATTGGATAAATAAGTAATAGATAAGGCAAAGTTTCTCTTTGTAGAAGAGAAATAAATAAATGAAGAAAGTGATGAAATTGCATTATCAATATTTTACAGCAACTAATGAATTATAAAAACTAGGCATCAAGCATTGGTGACTGCTAATATCACAAAAAGAGAGGCAGCCAGGTGTTTTGTGCTTCCTGATAAAGAATTCAAAACTACCATGAAGAAATCTTGCCAAAAATTCTAACTTGAATATATTTGATTAAGCCTCTAGATTTAATTACCAATGCCCAGGAAATATAGAGGGCAGAGACATGTTAAACTAAATCAGGTGGAAATCTGTACAGAAAAAATCATATGGTTTCTTTAACAAGTAAATTTCTACAAAAAAAAATAAATGGAGCAGAAATCCATTAATTTAAAAATACTTTAAAATATCTACTCTCCAAAATAAGGGAAAATAAAGCCATGCAATTTAGGAATAAACACTTGCTTGAAGAAATTATATAGAAAAGTACAGAAGTGATGTCAGAAGAGTGTTTACCCTTGGGGAGAGAAAGGGCATTGTGTTTGGGAGAGTAAGCAGGGCTTTCTGGACATTAGGAAATTTCTAGACATGGGAGGTGATTACAAGGTTGTTCAATTTCTAATAGCACATTAAGCTGTACCTTTATTTTGTGTAGTTGCGAATATCATCAATTTAAAAAGTATTAGGTAGCATGATTCATTGGATGTATGAAACTGAAGGACTTGTACAAAATCTACATGAAGATGCTGAATAAGCAGTTGTTACATGTGGGTCTTGAATTGAGGTGACATACCTTATGGTTTACTCCATAAGCCTCTTTTAAAGAAGGTTAAGAGATTAAGAAGAGATATCAATATGAGAATAAAATCTCAGTCTAAGAGACAATCAGTATATAATGATGGATGGACCCCAACGAGAAAAGTACAGAATAGTCTGAGAGGTAGGAGAAAAATAATAAGCCACTGCCATCTCACTTTGTCCACTTGTGGTCCTGGTAAGAGGAAAATAAGTGAAAAGCAAGCTGCTTCTTTTTAAGGACCTGACTGAGAACTGCAGATATCACTTCTTCTCACATCTCATTGCCCTGAATGTATAACAACAGGAAGGCTGGAAATGCAGTCTCTTATTTTGTTTGCCATGGGCCTAGGGAAAAACATGAGTATTTTATTACTAAAAGGAATAAATGACCTTGTTTAGAAAAGTCATGATTGAATGACTTTGAAGTTCTCTGGGAAGGCTGGAGTTAGTGTGTGAAATGAAAATGCTGAGCCAAGTGTAACTAGCAGAAAAGTCTCTAAGAGACGTGGAGGAACAAGGTCAGAGGAGGTCAGCAAGTAGAGGACACACGGGGCAGTAGAGAAGGATGTCTGGGGAGTGTAAGGAGTGGAATTTTATACTGTGTTGAAAAGGAGTGGCCTGGTAGTCAACAGTCATTTAGAAGAACGTGGGCCTGTCTCCTATTCCTTGGTATGTGAGGCATGGGACAATGAAGAGCTTCCACCAGAGTGTAGCAAAAGAACAGAGTCCTAAAGGAGAGCCAAGTCTTCCTTACAAAAAGAGTGTAAAGGAAGCCTAAAAAATATCAGCAAAACATCTTGCATAGATTAAATCTCAAGTGAAAGAACGTGTCCCACTGTGTATTTTTCAAATTGAGATTCTGTCACTCTTCTTGCTTTTATGGGAAAAAAATGCTAATCAATTCGGATGTAGTTCTTAAAATTATATTTTTAGTTTAAATGCCTTTTAAAATGTATGTAATTTAATAATAAAAGGAGTTGGTATGTTAGTAAACAACTTCAGGCATGTCAAAGTTACATTTTTGGAATATGAAACTATCCCTTAAGAGGATTTATATTTATAGAGCATTATATCTTTTAACCATAAAGTACCCACAATAGACTGTTTTATTTTAAATGATCTAGAATTAGAGTAAAACTATAGATCATTGTAGAGCTAGCCTATATTTTATAGAATACTGGTTCAAAACCATTGGGACTGGTTTAACTGATAAGTTTTACCTCACTTGGAAACTAAGCCACTGCAGATTTTCCTTGAAAACAATAGTAGTCCTTGGGCCACATTTAATGTTATTCCCTAAGGTCAACATAATTCTACAAAACTAAAGCAGAATTTCAGCACCATTTAGTCAAAGGTAACGGGGGTTAATGAGAAAAAAATATGGGCTCAAGAGAGTTTCATCTTTACTCTTCATTAATAGCTGCATGACTTTGGGTAAATTAATAAACATTTCTAACATCTCAAATTTATTATTAATAAAAATAAAGATATTAATAACTACCTTCCATAGTGTTAATAACTATCATTTAACAAAAACTTGTTGGGCCATGCTCAGTGGCTCACGTCTGTAATCCCAACACTTTGGGCTGTCTCTTATACACATCTAGATGTGTATAAGAGACAGCATCCACACGTACTGGCTGGCACTTGCTTAGTATCTGGAGGAGAATAAATATGCCAGTCTGAAAAAAATGGTAAAGAGATGGTTCATTTTCCTGCTACTGCTGGATTGAGAGATACAGGGTCTGATCAATTCCCTCCACCACTCTAAAAAGGTTGCTCTGTTGCACAGCAACACCCTTCAGTAGCAACGAAGGCCACATGGCCACTTAGCTTTCTACATGCTTTCTAAGACTAAAATTTGCATTATTGCAAAATGTCGCGTCTATGGTGACGTGCATCATGTAGGAATGGGGGATGTTTTGCCTCATGTAGGAATGGGGGATGAATCTTTGGGATACAAAAAATGCCATGGGAAAGTACAAAAACAGTCCACTACTGGCAAAAGAAGGACTATATACTGACTAGAATTACCTAGATATGTATACCTTCTCAAAATAGTCAATCAGACAATGAAAGCAATATAGACGAAGTCCAGAATTTAGAGAAATTAAGTGACTGCTAGTGACCAGAAATCAGATGAAGTCTGCTCATATTTACCATCCCTTTAGTTGAAAATCTGAGAAACATGCTCTAACAGGTCAATAATGAGAGGAACCAGGCAAGATAAGCTGCAGACATTATTTATGAGTCATCAATGGAGAGAATTCAAAGGATGAGTACTTGGGAAAAATGTGTTAATATAGATGTGGGAATATACTACAAGAAATAAAGTGAATGCTTATCAAGACATAAAAGATCTTACTTCTGAAAAATAAATGCTATGTATAATGAAGTAATTATTATAAAAACAGTAGTTATATGTGATTGATAAAATTAAGAAATCATGTGTTCTATTAAATACTCTATAAAATTAAAAAGTAGCAAAACAAAATGAAAAAAAAGAAATTGAATAAGAAGATGTCAATAAAATGGAGCTTAATGAGATACTGAGATGTGAAGAACCTGAAAATTCAGTCACATATTTAAAATATTCCTTAAAGCAGAATCTATACATCAGAAAACTAAATTTTGAAATAAAAATTGAGAAATACTATGAATACAGAATAAGAGGAACAAGTGATAGAAATGTATAAGAAGTGATACTACAATTGTAACATTCATGGAAAGAACTATCACTATATTATGGAAATCCTAAAAATAAATCAGAAAAAGTAGAAACAACCAACATTGAAGATGGCAAAAAAAGAAAACCCTGAATATGCATATCACATCTGCATATGTATATGGCACATATCTACATAACCAGAAAATATATGTATACTGTGATAATTTCAAAATGAAGCATTTACTCAACATGAAAAAAATGAAGAAAAAGAAGAGAATGAAGAGGAGGAGGAAGAAGGGAGGGAGGGAGAGAGGAAGAGAGGAGGAAGAAAAAGGAGGAGGAGAAAGAAAAATCCATCTGGACATACAGTTTACTTTAAAGACAAACTGCCTTAAGATAATGGAACTATGTCTACATAGTTCTAAAGGTGAATATGTTCTATACCAAGAATTCAGTTTGTGTTTTGTATGTGAGAGCAGCTAAAACATATTCAGAACATATGTTAAGTGCTCACAAACCTTTGTGCACTTCTAATGAGTAACGTGCATCAGGCCACAAATTTTTAATCAAAATAAGAACTCACTAATAGGGAACTAATAGTAACTCTTTAAAAATCAGTTAACGTTGATTAGGTCTAAATAATGATTGCAAATATAATTTAATAATTTCAAAATTTACTCCGTATTAATGAGCAAGATGAAGAGTCTTAGATTGTATTTCAACTAAAACTGAAAGGCATGGTAAATTTTCTGTCTTACTAGAGGAAAGGGGATAAAATATGCTGTTCTGTTTCTATCAGTTTTTTTTACAAGTTCATATATATTTGTTTGTATATAGAGAGTTATTAAGTATTATAGACCTATTAGTTGGAGAAAAATACCGTCCTTATTTTCCAAAACACTAGAGGAATCAAAATGTGATAACATTTACATTACATTCAGCAGAAATACAGGAAATTAAAAGTATGTTTTAAGAATAGTAAAGAGAACAGGCCCTCTAGGATCACTGACATCTAATGATGATAAATATAAGCAGTTAATAGGATTAAGAACATTATGCAAATATAAATTTTCTATTGCATAGTGTTTTTGTTTTGTTTTGTTTGACGAAGTCTCGCTCTTGTTCCCCAGGTTGGAGTGCAATGGCACAATCTGGCTAACTGCAACCTCCGCTTCCCAGGTTCAAGCAATTCTTCTGCCTCAGCCTCCCAAGTAGCTGGAATTACAGGCACCTGCCACCACGCCTGCCTAATTTTTATATTTTTAGTAGAGACAGGGTTTTATCATGTTGGCCAGGCTGGTCTCGAACTCCTGACCTCAGGTGATCTGCCCACCTCAGCCTCCCAAAGTGCTGAGATTACAGGCATGAGCCACCGTGCCCGGCCTATTGCATAGTTTTTGCAGCAGAAACACATAAAAAAATTAAAGCAAAGTTAAAAGTATTGCCAAATATATTACTCAAACATACACACCTACACAAACACACACAGAGAGACATGCAAAATGAAGCAAGAGAGGCAATATTAGTAACAGAAAACTGTAGGCTAAAAGCATCAAGACCATTTTATTGAAATTTTTATGTAAATTATAATATATATATAGGCATTTATGAAGCAGATAAAAGGGTGTGTTTTAAGATGAATTCATGGAAACTTCTGGAATTTTATAACTAGCTCAATTTATTAACTAATATTAACTTTATATTTATACTTTATATATTTACCTTTTCCATCTGCTAAAGATTGAATGCTTTTATCAATAAATCATACAAAAACATTTGTTTTGCATTTAATTTTGGATTTATTCACGATTTCTTAAATGATGAAGCAGAAATGAACATACTTAAAATGTAAAAAATAATTTTCTCACATCAGAAACCAAGTATCAAGGACATATTTGAGAAGGGGATTTAACCAGAGCCCAAGTGGCCAAAGTACAGATTAAAGAAAAATTTGCCGCTAATTATTCTGGAGAAGGCTTTTCTCCTTGGAGTTTGAATAAATAGTCACATATGTGTATACGCAAAAATATAGAAACGCACACAACCATGAAATAATCAAGCTGATGTTTATAAAATTATTTCAGTACTATGAGATGAGAGTGTTATGAAGACTCTAAGAAAGAGAATTCTCAAAATCATTGAGGAAAAGGCTTGCTGAATGAGCAAGTGTTCATATGTCCCATGCAGACTTTTACGGCTGTAATTAGTCTGGTAAGACAGAAGAGAAAAGAGTGGTGACGCTGATCTCAATCTGCAAAAGACACTGTGCACTGTGAGCCAGGTAGATGGTTTTTCTCCCCACGCCCGGAGAGAGTTTTCTCACAAGGCTGAGTGTTGATGAGAAAGTGTTCAGAAACAGTAGATCTGAATTCAGCCTGTCTGCTCACACAGCTGATTTTCTTCTTTTGTTCTCAAATACAATATTCCAAAAAATAGCTGTCTCTAGAAAAAAAAAAATGACTCCTACTCAAAGATGCACAGTAACAAGAAAGCAATCATAATGGGACCTAAGGAAAAATATCACAACAAAGGAGGAAGCCAATGTGATCTCGGGGGAAGAAAAAAGATGACGAATATAAGCCAATACTCAACAACACCGCATTTCGAAAAGCAGAACAAAGTAAAAATGTGTTCTCATAACCTGTTTATCTCTAGAACATTACCATTAATGGAAATTTTTAAAGAATGTGCTTAAGAGTGGAAGGAAAATTATTCCAGGGAAGGTTTGAAAATACCAGAAGGGGAGGTTAGTGAATATGATAGTAAATATGTGGCTAATTCTGAACTAACGTTGACTATATAAACAATAACAATTTCTAATCTGGAAAGCAAAATAAGTAAGATATAATTAAATACTAGACTATAATGCTATATAAGTGGGGGTCGAGCAATCCAACTTTAAAAATTTTTATATTGAGAAAGTACAGATATAGATAAATTTTGATTTCTGAAGAATGCATATTAAATTTTTAGATAATAAATGTATATTCAGATAATACAGGGCATATTTTCTACTGGTAGAAAGAGAAGAATGTAAACAATCACAAAGCAACAAACATTGAGCAAGTCGGAAGGAGTTCCTAAGTGAGAAGAGAAGATGAGAAAAGGGTGGCACCGGTTTCAATCAGCTGAAGTCAAACAATTGCCTTGTCCTATCTTCAGTTAAAGCACAACTATAAATGTTCTCTAAGAGGAAGGAATGAAAAGGTATATGTCAGAAACACATAAATGTAAATTGGTTATGTCATATAAAATCTATAGATTGTTACATTTTATTAAGAAAAAAAGCTAAATGAGATTTGTTACAGATATAGCAGAAATTGAAGGATAAGGATAAGGGCTGCTTAAAATTAAAAAGATGAAAAAGGTATCACAATTTGTAATAATATCAACAACAACAAAAAACTGATGTCATTACATTAAAAAGACAAAACAGACCTATTGGAAAAAATAATTCAGGAGGTAAAGAGTAACACTTTATGAGGTAAAGATTCAGTTCACCAGGTGCATATCACAGATTTTACACTTAAAAATAATTCATTTGAAATTTAAATGGCAACAGTTTGTATTGCTACAAGGAGAAACTGCTGTAGCCGCATTTATAATGGAAGAAACAGTAATCTCACATCATTTGTAGAGTGATCAGTCAAAAATATACAATTAACAAGCTTAACTCAATGAACATATATAAGATACTATATCCAGTATTGGAATTTACACCTTTCTAAGGACAAGATGGCTTATGAAAACTGATCATATATTTGGCTAATTTGAATATAATTCAAAGTCAGTATTATACAGACTGTTTTCTCTGTCCCCAATGTAGTCAAAATCAGTAAAAATAAGATAAGTTACAGAACTCATGTTTTTAAACTTAAAAAACATTTTTAAATAACTTGCACAGTGAAAAACCACAATAAAATTAGAAAAACTTTGAGATAAAAAATAAGGTTGCCAAGAAAAATACATATTTTTGCATAAGAAATTCAAAGATATACATCACTCTTATTTTACAGCTGAAAAACTCTTGAAAATATTTTAGCCAACAGAAAAATAAATCATAATAATTTAAAATGCATGAGTTTTGTCATAAAAGGTCTATTGCTAAGAGCTCATAACGGTTAACATGGATTTATGCCTAAATAATTTAATCATTCTTTTTTTCCTTTGCTATGATTATCTGTATACCATTTCATCAGATCATACATTTGGAAAATAGCAATAATGTAGTTAGAAATACAATACGATGCTTTTCTAGATTGGAAAGGATTACTTCATCATGTTTTCTTCCTAAGCTCTAAGAGAATTGTACCATGTTTTTCTTCCTTGAAGAGAGCTTCCTCACGACCAAAATGACTCCAGCTCAGGCAGAAGAAAAAGTGAAACCATAGCCTTGGGGTTCACAATGGCATCACAGGATCTTGTTTATTCAGTGAATCAGTGAAGACTCACCTACTTACTATGAACCCTTTCTATAGAAGGTAGAAGTTGTCTTTTGTTTTGTTTTGTTTTGTTTTTGCCAGCTCACACATGGTGAGCTATTTTCTTATGCTCAATTCACAAACTTGCTTTTTACCTGGTTTAAATGGCAGATAGACATGTGTGGAGAATAAATAACATGTCATGGAAAGAGCCCTTGAGTTGGAATAAGAAAACCTTGATTAAAATCCAAGCTCTTAATAACATTATTAATGACATGAGTGGTATGTATTCTTTAACCTCGCTCTCAGTCTGTTTCCTAATATGCAATAATTACATTAGCTAATGCATTTAAAAAGGTGATCACTATGTACAAGTTATGTATGATGATTAGTTTGAAAGAATGGGGTATATCTTCTCTCTAACTTAATCCCAAGCTTCAGAAATAGAATTGTTCATCAGACAAGAACATAAGGGAGCAACTGGGACACACAATAGGTTCACATTGGTCTCAGTGAGCTACCAATAAAGAGGGAGGCAGACAGCAGAGAGACGGAGCCCAGCACTGAGGGAGGAAATGGAAATAGAACAGAGCTTCTCTCCAGCAGGAGTTGCGGCTAGTTTGGATCCCATATGTTAAGCAATTCCACCTTCCATTTAACAAGAATTTCCTCTGGGAGCCACCATGGGGATGACATCTACAGGCTAGTGGCACGAGCTTCAAGACACTAAAAGTGTACACTAAGAAAAATCTACCAGCAGACATGAATGAAAGAATTAGCTCAAGGCTCTGATGCAATGGTATGATATCAAATGCAATCTGTGGTGTCAGCTAGCTGGAGAGAGAGAGAAAGAAAAAGGCAGAGGGAGAGGGGAAAAGAGAGAAAGAATAGCTTATTCAGGAAAGATAAATCTTCTAGTTGTAGATTTTGGGGAATATTTACAAGCCAGATATCTCTGTTTCAAAATACGGCACAAACTCACTCTGATTTTAAATTCATCTACCATTTTTGTATCACAGTATAATTAAAGAGCTCTTTTGCCTCAATGATATATTTGAATCGAAATATCATGCTATGTAGTTAAGTATAGGAAGTTTATTTGTTTTAGTTTCTTACCTGACGCGTATATCTTCCTGAAATGAAACACGATCTCATTTCTTTTAAAGAGTCAAATACGCTCACACAAGCTAAAACACTTCTATTTCAAGGGAACGTGATGCTTCCACTGGAAGCTTTTATTCCTGTTTGGCAGGTTGGGCATGTTTGGAAATCTATTTTTCATCAAACCCTGAAGGGTTATATGGAGAAAAAAAAAAAGAGGTTTGCACTGACGAATAGAGGATGTAAGCCAAAAACCTAACAATAAATTAGCTTCTCTGTGCTAAACAGAATTCAGGCCAAACATACTGATCAGCAATATACAAACGAAAATATATTTTTAAAAAAACGTGTAAGGCCAGCATATTTCCCCTCAAATTAGAGCTAAGGTTATTATGTATTTAAACATGGAGGTGGTTGGATGTGGTGAAACAAGTGGTCTCAATTTGCAGGAGCAGAGGTGAGCCCTTGAAAAAGGGACTCTAGCCATTCTGTGAGTTTCAACTATCGA